>NC_091332.1:22097897-22397897 GCF_038502225.1 Cherax quadricarinatus
TCAGATTGGAGGGAGAGAGTATGGAGGAAGTGAATGTATTCAGATATTTGGGAGTGGACGTGTCAGCGGATGGGTCTATGAAGGATGAGGTGAATCATAGAATTGATGAGGGGAAAAGGGTGAGTGGTGCACTTAGGAGTCTGTGGAGACAAAGAACTTTGTCCTTGGAGGCAAAGAGGGGAATGTATGAGAGTATAGTTTTACCAACACTCTTATATGGGTGTGAAGCATGGGTGATGAATGTTGCAGCGAGGAGAAGGCTGGAGGCAGTGGAGATGTCATGTCTGAGGGCAATGTGTGGTGTGAATATAATGCAGAGAATTCGTAGTTTGGAAGTAAGGAGGAGGTGCGGGATTACCAAAACTGTTGTCCAGAGGGCTGAGGAAGGGTTGTTGAGGTGGTTCGGACATGTAGAGAGAATGGAGCGAAACAGAATGACTTCAAGAGTGTATCAGTCTGTAGTGGAAGGAAGCCGGGGTAGGGGTCGGCCTAGGAAAGGTTGGAGGGAGGGGGTAAAGGAGGTTTTGTGTGTGAGGGGCTTGGACTTCCAGCAGGCGTGCGTGAGTGAATGGAGACAAATGGTTTTTAATACTTGACGTGCTGTTGGAGTGTGAGCAAAGTAACATTTATGAAGGGGTTCAGGGAAACCGGCAGGCCGGACTTGAGTCCTGGAGATGGGAAGTACAGTGCCTGCACTCTGAAGGAGGGGTGTTAATGTTGCAGTTTAAAAACTGTAGTGTAAAGCACCCTTCTGGCAAGACAGTGATGGAGTGAATGATGGTGAAAGTTTTTCTTTTTCGGGTCACCCTGCCTTGGTGGGAATCAGCCAGTGTGATAATAAATAAATATATATATATATATATATATATATATATATATATATATATATATATATATATATATATATATATACATATACATATACATATATAATTACTAAACTGCTGCAGGCCAGGATTCGACCCCACGACACACTGTCCGCCTCAAGAGGCCACACAACGTACATGTCACCTTACCATCTAAGCCATGGATCCTACAAACAATATGAGCCTAGTAGTTAACTAGGCTTGTTTCATGTTGCGACCATACATCTGCTACGAGTATACTCGCAACATGAAACAAGCCTAGTTCGTAAGGCTGATGTTGTTTGTAGGATCGATGGCTCAGATGGTAAGGTGACATGTACGCTGTGTGGCCTCTTTAAGGTGGGACAATGTGTCGTGGGGTCGAATCCTGGCCTGCAGCAGTTTGGTAAGTGATTCAAAACCACTTGTTTTGTGGTGTTATTGCTATATATAAATATGTGTGTGTACTCACCTATTTGTACTCACCTATTTGTGGTTGCAGGGGTCGAGTCCTAGCTCCTGGCCCCCGCCTCTTCACCGGTTGCTACTAGGCCCTCTCTCTCCCCGCTCCATGAGCTTTATCAAACCTCGTCTTAAAACTGTGTATGGTTCCTGCCTCCACTACGTCATTTTCTAGGCTATTCCACTGCCTTACAACTCTATGACTGAAGAAATACTTCCTACTATCTCTCTGACTCATTTGTGTCTTCAACTTCCAAGTGTGGCCTCTTGTTTCTGTGTCCCCTCCCTGGAACATCCTGTCTTTGTCCACCTTGTCTATTCCACGCAGTATTTTATATGTCGTTATCATGTCTCCCCTGACCCTCCTGTCCTCCAGTGTGGTCAGGCCGATTTCCCTTAATCTTTCCTCATAGGACATTCCCCTTAGCTCTGGAACTAACCTTGTCGCAAACCTTTGTACTTTCTCTAGTTTCTTGACGTGCTTTATCAAGTGCGGGTTCCAAACAGGTGCTGCATACTCCAGTATGGGCCTGACATACACGGTGTACAGTGTCTTGAATGATTCCTTACTAAGGTATCGGAATGCTGTTCTCAGGTTTGCCAGGCGCCCATATGCTGCAGCAGTTATCTGATTGATGTGTGCTTCCGGAGACATGCTCGGTGTTATACTCACCCCAAGATCTTTCTCCTTGAGTGAGGTTTGCAGTCTTTGGCCACCTAGCCTATACTCTGTCTGTGGTCTTCTGTGCCCCTCCCCCATCTTCATGACTTTGCATTTGGCAGGATTAAATTCGAGAAGCCATTTGCTGGACCAGGTGTCCAGTCTGTCCAGGTCTCTTTGAAGTCCTGCCTGGTCCTCATCAGATTTAATTCTCCCCATTAACTTCACATCATCTGCAAACAGGGACACTTCTGAGTCTAACCCTTCCGTCATGTCGTTCACATATACCAAAAATAGCACTGGTCCTAGGACCGACCCCTGTGGGACCCCGCTCGTCACAGGTGCCCACTGTGATACATCATTACGTACCATGACTCGTTGTTGCCTCCCTGTCAGGTATTCTCTGATCCATTGCAGTGCCCTTCCTGTTATATGCGCCTGATGCTCTAGCTTCTGCACTAATCTCTTGTGAGGAACTGTGTCAAAGGCCTTCTTGCAGTCCAAGAAGATGCAATCAACCCACCCCTCTCTCTCTTGTCTTACTTCTGTTATTTTATCATAAAACTCCAGAAGGTTTGTGACACAGGATTTGCCTTCCGTGAATCCGTGCTGGTTGGCATTTATACTCCTGTTCCGTTCCAGGTGCTCCACCACTCTCCTCCTGATAATCTTCTCCATAATTTTGCATACTATACACGTCAATGACACAGGTCTATAGTTTAGTGCCTCTTTTCTGTCTCCTTTTTTAAAAATGGGAACTACATTTGCCGTCTTCCATACCTCAGGTAGTTGCCCAGTTTCCAGGGATGTGTTGAAGATTGTGGTAAGTGGCACGCACAACATATCTGCTCCCTCTCTAAGGACCCACGGGGAGATGTTGTCTGGTCCCATTGCCTTTGAGGTATCGATGTCCCTTAGCAGTTTCTTCACCTCCTCCTCATCTGTATGTATGTCGTCCAACACTTGTTGGTGTATTCCTTGCTGGTGTCCCCGTCTGGTCTGTCCCCCCAGAGTCCTTCCTGTCTCTACTGTAAATACTTCCTTAAATCTCTTGTTTAGCTCCTCACATACCTCTTGATCGTTTCTTGTGAGTTCTCCACCTTCTTTCCTCAGCCTTATCACCTGGTCCTTGACTGTTGTCTTCCTCCTAATGTGGCTATACAGCAGTTTCGGGTCAGATTTGACTTTCGATGCTATGTCGTTTTCATACTGTCGCTGGGCCTCCCTCCTTATCTGTGCATACTCGTTTCTGGCTCTTCTACTAATCTCCTTGTTTTCCTGGGTCCTATGCCTCCTGTACCTTTTCCATTCTCTGTTGCACTTAGTTTTTGCCTCCCTACACCTTCGGGTAAACCAAGGACTCGTTTTGGTCTTCCTATTATTTCAGTTTCCCTTGGGAACAAAACTTTCCTCTGCCTCCTTGCACTTTGTTGCCACATATTCCATCATCTCGTTTACTGATTTTCCTACCATTTCTCTGTCCCACTGAACCTCCTGCAGGAAGTTTCTCATACCTGTGTAGTCCCCCCTTTTATAGTTTGGCCTGTCCCCTTCAGTTCCTGTTACCTTCTCCACTTGTAACTCTACTATATAGTCAAAACTCAGAACCACATGATCGCTAGCTCCAAGGGGCCTCTCATAAGTGATGTCCTCAATGTCTGAACTGCTCAGGGTGAACACAAGATCCAGTCTTGCTGGCTCATCCTCCCCTCTCTCTCTGGTTGTGTCCCTGACATGTTGATGCATGAGGTTTCCAAGTACCACATCCATCATCTTGGCTCTCCATGTTTCGGGACCCCCATGTGGCTCCAGGTTTTCCCAGTCGATCTCCCTGTGGTTGAAATCGCCCATTACCAGTAACTTTGCTCTGCTCGAGTGAGCTCTTCTTGCCACCTCAGCCAGTGTGTCCACCATCACCCTGTTGTTTTCTTCGTACTCCTCTCTTGGCCTCCTGCAGTTCTGTGGTGGGTTATACATCACTCCAATGACTACTTTATGTTCTCCGGACTGAATTGTGTGTGTGTGTGTGTGTGTGTGTGTGTGTGTGTGTGTGTGTGTGTGTTAGTGTGTGTGTGTGTGTGTGTCTGTGTGTTTGTGTCTGTATGTTTGTGTATGTGTGTCTGTGTCGTGCCGAATAGGTAAAACTTGCGATTTTGGCTTAAAGAGCAACGCTTTTCTTGCCGAATAAGACAAGCGAAAATTTGTGTATGCAAAAATTTCGCAAAAATCATTCTGAACCTAACGAAAAAAATACATTTCATTGTGTTTATTTATTACTAAATTATTGTAACTTTATTTAAAATATATTTAGTTGGATTAGGCTAAATTAAATTGCGCTTGTTGTAATAAGGTTAGGTAAGTTTTATAATGTTCTTTCGGTACAAAATTATTATTTTTTACATTAACATAAATGAAAAAATATATATTTAAACATAAGAGAATATTTTAGAAAGGACTTAAATTTAAAGGAGTTCTTGCTAATTGACCGACTTTGCCTATTCAGCACGATATATATGTATATATATATATATATATTATATATATATATAACATATATATATATATATATATAAATATATATATATATATAAATATATATATATATATAAATATATATACATATATATAAATATATATATATATATAAATATATATACATATATATATATATATATACAATATATATAAATAAATATATAAATATATATAAATAAATATATATAAATATATAAATATATATAATATATATATAAATATATATATATATATAAATATATATATAAATATATATATATATATATATAAATATATATATATATATATATATATATATATAAATATATATATATATATATATATAAATATATATATATATATATATATAAATATATATATATATATATATATATATATATATATATATATATATATATATATATATATATATATATATATATATATTAATATATATATATATTATATATATATACTTTCACTGCTTAAAAAATCGCTATCGTATTTAACACAACCCACAAAAGTATTTGATACACGTCTCTGATCGACAAAAGCACTGTAACAGCACTTAGGTAGGAAGTAATCCATCATAAACGCGTCACTGACGGAAGAAAAACAAGGGGAAAGTGGGAGAGAGCCCTGAAAGTGAGAGGATAAAGCATAAGAGAGAAGAGAAGGGAACAAAAGAGAGAATCAGAGAGACAGAAGAGTAAAGGAGAGACCCATCCTGGATAGATCTGTCATTTCAGCAGAGCCTTCAACATAGGAGGGATGTGGGTGGCCTTACTGTTATGTACAAGGCCAATATTGTCAAAGTACCACACTTGGATCCACTTCGAGGACAGCGTGAAACAAGCTTTTATGCCACAAGACGGGCAGAAAGCAGGAACTTCACTCTGGCTGTACCCTTCTCCAGAACATCACTCCATCTGAGATCATACATACCCAGGATGACTCGAGTGTGGAACACATTCGTACAGCATAATGATGTCAACGAGATAACGTCAGTTGATCAAATGAAAATGCTGGCCCACAGATGGCTCCAGCTTCATCCTGTTCCCTACTTGTATGTCTCATAACAATAAAAATGCTTTCAAATGAGCTGATGTAGGTAACAGCTCTTAGCTTGTGAATAAAGATAGGAATCCTTAACCTGTAAATAGCTTGTTAATAAAGCTAGGGATCCTTAACCTTGTCAAACCCTGTGTAAAAAAAAAAAAAAAAAAAGAAGGAACGAGAGTATGAGAGGAGAGGAGATAGAGCGGGAGGGTGGGAAGAAAGTTGTGAGATTTGAAGAGCACTTAAACCTAGTGGATCACTCAACACTCTAGGCAATAAAAATAAAAATATAACACTCACATAACACCTGAATCAAACTGAATAACAAAAAATAAAACACTATTAGCGCGAGAAAAAAAAATACATTAAAAATACAAACTATCTCACCAAGTTAATACAATCAGCATTAGTCACAAATTCCATAAAAATTATCATTGCTGAAAAAAACTCTCCTAAAAGTTCCCTCATGTCTCAACAGACACCCTGGTATTTAAAAATAAAAAATAAATTTTTTCCCAGCAAGAAAAGTACATAAATGTTATAAAACTAGATGACATTTGTCACTGTGGAGCGCCTGATTAAGCAGAGGAATTTGTGTAGCTTTAAATTATCTTAAATAAAACCACTAGACTATGGATACTGTAGCTTAAAAGTTACAGTTGTGTGAAGGTTAATTAAGTTTTACAGTATATATAACATTTGAGCATTTTGAAAAACAATTTTATATAACGAATATAAAGGCACAATACCGTGACTCTCCTCCTCTCGTATATTACTGACTCCATTACTTTCGTGTGTCACTAGTCAATGATCCTAGTCGGACCAAAACGTAATCAATATTTCTCCTATGTGGGGGTTATTTGTATTTTTTTTCTAACATTTGTTGCAACTAACAATGAACTGGGATGAAATTTTTTAAATAATTTTAAAAATATGGTGTCAACAATGCGTGCATGAGTATAAATGGTGATTTTGTCTGGATAAACAGGCTGCAGTTCATATACTGGACATAGTAAATTTGATGCTGAATATGCATCAAATTTAGGTGCTGTTTAACAATATTTTTTGAAGCAAATAACAAATAAGGAACTTGTTGTGATGTACAGGCGGAGCTTAGTCTTCCAACCTGCTCCCCGAACACGATGTGAGATCACTGCAGAAATGCCTGGCACCCGCTGAGGAACAACGTTGGACTTCTTTAGATAGGAGGCCCACGTCGTGACCCAAATAAGGACTGTTTCCAAGAATGTCATCTACTTTTCGTATGAAAAGACCAGACTACTGAGCAGCACAAGGAAAGCAGGCCGTCTCACTTGGAGCTGGGTAAAATAAACACTCAATATCTGGGTGAAAAACTGGTACCTGTTATAAGCAAACTAAATGATATTGCCCACTGCCACCTGAAGCAAGCAACAGGATACCTCAGGAGTCGACGCAGAACAATACTCTGCAAGATTGCCCACATAGAAGAAAACCTTGATTGCGTCAGGAATAATACCGACCACTTCCATGACTACAACTGCATAAGCAGGTACGTGATGGTCAAAATTATGTCTGCAGTACCCCTTCCTCCAGTACAAGTTCTCATGATTAGAACGAGCCAACCCTCATCTGGATAACTTATTTCTCAAAAACTGTTGAAGAAACAAAAAAAAAGTCATCCCCATAGTTCGAGAGTCTGGAGACAGGGGAGACTACGAAGCCTTCACGTTGTGTCACAGTCTTTCTCCAGATTGAAGAAGCTTCAAGGTTTGGAAGGCATCCGGCAATACTCACATGGATGTTACCAGTCAGCAAAATCAAGGGGTAAATCGTAAGCCTGTATTTGAAGAAGGCAAACTTCGCCAAGAATATGCATCATTTCGTCTCCAGCTATCAGGCCAGACAAACGTTCAGCATTCTTTTCAAGAATTTGGAGGTACGGCTCATCAAAGAGTGGGCAAAAGTTTGCAGCTTTCCTGGAGTTCCGGCATGGCTTGAGGATAGCGAGCCACAGATTGCTGCCAACTATGGGAAAGCATCCAACTTACAGAAATGCAGCTAGAATGTGTAATAAAAAAAACTAATGAGTGAGTGCAACAACATACGGTAGAGTATCCTATTCTTCTCTAAAGCCTTGGAGGTCGACGCTAACACTGTGGCTTACAATTCTCCCTATCCAAACAGAATATAATCAACAGGTGTCCTCCCTAATGGGCAAGGAAGCCATCTCCCAAAGCCTCCAGGCCTGAAATTCCCAGATTAGAGATAGGAAGGAAGACCTCAGTGAAGGCGTTAGTCACTTCCGAAGTGTCGTCCACCACCCACCCTTGATAGAGAAGATAGGGCAATAATTCACGGAATACTTCCCAGATATCTTATATATTTTATTCCAAATCAATCCAGGATTTGTTTCAGTTGCCCGCCTCTTAACTGACCCAAGACGTTTGCCAAGCGTTTCTGAACTCCTTTCTCGTAATGGCCAACACCTGCCGGTAGATCAGCTCACTGACCAAAGAATAATAGTCCCTGGGAGAACGATAAGCTGAACACACAATCTTGCTATGCTGGGACTAGCAGACAGGGCCTCAAAATACCCAACTGGGAAATGTTAATTTTCCCCCTTCCTTGGTGTCTCCAAGATGACACCCACGAAATGGTCGCAAGCCCCAGCACATCGCTAAAATTCCCAAGGACACCTGCTACCTGTGCACGAGTCTTAATTAAAGAATCGCCAGTCCACCGCTTCCAGCTTCCACCGTGGAGGACAAATTGGAGGGAATGATCCTGCTAATTCTAGCAGGAGAGGGAAATAATCACTTCCCCATAAATTCAGGAGAGCAGACCATTTAGATATAAAGAACAGGAACACAAAGAGGCCTATACTTGAGAAAATATCCATATGAACATTATGATAGGATGAGGAAGAATTGTTGAAGATGATAACATTAAAAAGGCCAGCAAAAACTCCATTTCACCATCCTGTTCGGTAGAGAGCAACATATATCTCACTTAGGATGATAGTTAGTACTGAAGTCATCTTGAGGAATAGATGGGAAAAGTAGCTCACAGTTTAAGTTAGTAAGAGAAAAAAGATCAAAAAACCCAATCCAGAGGACTGCACAGGGAGCGCACAGTTTGGTCCTCCTGCAGACTCACTCGGATGATCAGAGTAAATACAGATTACAAACACGGGCAATAAATGGCCTGTGAGACCTGATCGTAATGGGAATTGGAGCAGACAAACTCAGCAGTAGACTATAATATATATTTGCCTTCACTCACTATATACAGGTATGTACACTACGTACAGAAAGAATAATAAGTGCAGACCACGGTGACAGCAAGCCAAAGCCAGAATTCACCGTACTCAACCAGCAGGTAGGCAAGTCTGTCAATGCTTACAAGTGAACTACATTGCTTCAGCTTTGGCGGGCTTGCCTGTGATTGGTCAATGAACCAAGGTATTGATTTAACGACGGGTATCCTATTGATCGTTAAACCCTTAACAGCCGGTTCGCTGGTTGGGAGGCAGCCTACATGGGAGCATGACATACGCAGAATAAATTGTAACATATTCTTTGCATGCCACACAGAATAACGATGAAAGGCCTCTGGGACGGAAGGAACAAATGCCTTCAGGATTGAGCCTAATGCTCGAACACTTTCTTTACATGAAAGTATGCATCAAACTAAAGCAAAAGGAGATCTACGTGGCTGCTTTCACAGTAACAACCACAGTAACAAGAGATGCAACATTATATATATATATATATATATATATATATATATATATATATATATATATATATATATATATATATATATATATATATATATATGTCGTGCCGAATAGGCAGAACTTGCGATCTTGGCTTAAATAGCAACGCTCATCTTGACATGTAGGACAAGTGAAAATTTGTGTATGCAATAATTTTGCCAAAATCATTCTGAACCTAACGAAAAAAATATATTTGATTGTGTTTGCTTAGTACTAAATTATTGTAAACGTATTTAAAATATATTTAGTTGGGTTAGGCTAAAATAAACTGTTCTTGTTGTAATAAGGTTAGGTAAGTTTTCTAAGATTCTTTTGGTTCAAAATTATAAATTTTTATATTAACATTATTGAAAAAAATATATGTTTAAACGTATAAGAGAAAATTTCAGAAACGACTTAATTTTAAACGAGTTCTTGCTAATTGACCAGTTTTACATATTCGGCACGACATATATATATATATATATATATATATATATATATATATATATATATATATATATATATATATATATATTTTCAACACACCGGCCGTATCCCACCGAGGTGGGGTGGCCCAAAAGAAAAAACGAAAGTTTCTGCTTTCAAATTTAGTAATATATACAGGAGAAGGGGTTACTAGCCCCTTGCCCCCGGCATTTTAGTCGCCTCTTACAACATGCATGGCTTACGGAGGAAAAATTTTGTTCCACTTCCCCATGGAGATAAGAGGAAATAAACAAGAACAAGAACTAGAAAGAAAATAGCAGAAAACCCAGAGGGGTGTGTATATATATGCTTGTACATGTATGTGTAGTGTGACCTAAGTGTAAGTAGAAGTAGCAAGACGTACCTGAAATCTTGCATGTTTATGAGACAGACAAAAGACACCAGCAATCCTACCATCATGTAAAACAATTACAGGTTTCCGTTTTACACTCACTTGGCAGGATGGTAGTACCTCCCTGGGTGGTTGCTGTCTACCAACCTACTACCTAGGATATATATATATATGTCGTGCGGAATATGTAAAACTGGTCAATTAGCAAGAACTCATTTAAAATTAAGTCCTTTCTAAAATTTTCTCTTATACGTTTAAAGATATATTTTTTTCATTAATGTTAATCCGAAAATTTTTAATTTTGCACCAAAAGAATCTTAGAAAACTTACCTAACCTTATTATAACAAGAATAATTTATTTTAGCCTAACCCAACTAAATATATTTTAGATTTGTTTACAATAATTTAATACTAAACAAACACAGTAAAATATATTTTTTTCGTTAGGTTCAGAATGATTTTGGCGAAATTATTGCATATGCAAATTTTCGCTTGTCCTATATGGCAAGATGAGCGTTGCTATTTAAGCCAAGATCGCAAGTTCTGCCTATTCGGCACGACATATATATATATATATATATATATATATATATATATATATATATATATATATATATATATATATATATATATATATGTCGTGCCGAATAGGCAGAACTTGCGATCTTGGCTTAAATAGCAACGCTCATCTTGCCATATAGGACAAGTGAAAATTTGTGTATGCAATAATTTCGCTAAAATCATTCTGAACCTAACGAAAAAAATATATTTGATTGTGTTTGTTTAGTACTAAATTATTGTAAACGTATTTCAAATATATTTAGTTGGGTTAGGTTAAAATAAATTGATCTTGTTATAATAAGGTTAGGTAAGTTTTCTAAGATTCTTTTGGTGCAAAATTAAATTTTTTTACAATAACATTAATGAAAAAAATATATCTTTAAACGTATAAGAATTTTTTTTTAAAAGGACTTAATTTTAAAGGAGTTCTTGCTAATTGACCAGTTTTACCTATTAGGCACGACATATATATATATATATATATATATATATATATATATATATATATATATATATATATATAATATATATATATATATTATATATATATATATATAATTAACAAATCGGCCTTCTCCCACCGAGGCAGGGTGACCCAATAATAAAATTATTATAATCATGGGGAAGCGCTAAGCCCGTAGGATTATACAGCGCATGTGGGGGGTGGGAGATGGAAGGTATTTAGGTTCAATTCAGGGAACTGGAGCACAGATTCAATTCCCTAGATCAAGAGCCCCTCACCAGCGTCAAGGAACCTCCCTTGAGGGGAGGGTGATCCAAAAAGAAAGAAAATCCCCAAAAAGAAAATACTTTCATCATCATTCAACACTTTCACCACACTCACACATAATCACTGTTTTTGCAAAGGTACTTAAAACACAACAGTTTAGAAGTATATAGGTATAAAGATACACAACATATCCCTCCAAACTGCTAATATCCCAAACCCCTCCTTTAAAGTGCAGGCATTGTACTTCCCATTTCCAGTACTCAAGTCTGGCTATATAAAAATAACCGGTTTTCCTGAATCCTTTCACTAAATATTGCCATACATTACCAACAGCTCGTCAGGTCCCAAAAAACATTTGTCTCCATTCACTCCTATCTAACACGCTCACACATGTTTGATGGAAGTCGAAACCCCTCGCCCACAAAACCTCCTTTACCCCCTCCCTCCAACCTTTTCGAGGACGACCCCTACACCGCCTTCCTTCCCCTACAGATTTATACGCTCTCCATGTCATTCTACTTTGATCCATTCTCTCTAAATGACCAAACCACCTCAACAACCCCTCTTCAGCCCTCTGACTAATACTTTTATTAACTCCACATCTGCTAATTTCCACACTTTGAATTCTCTGCATAATATTTACACCACACATTGCCTTTAGACAGGACATCTCCACTGCCTCCAACCGCCTCCTCGCTGCAGCATTTACAACCCAAGCTTCACACCCATGTCCTAGCTACCACTATACTTTCATACACCCCCTTCTTTGTTTCCATGGATAACGTTTCTTGTCAGGTAGCATATATATTGCCCATACATACACAATAAATATGCAGTTTGCAGTTTTCAACTATTTTGCATGACTGTACCTATCTACAGTCATAAAGAACAAAAAGGCAAAATACCGTGACTGGAACAATACAAAAACCCTTCTCTCTCTCTCTGTGTGAGAGTTATTTGTGTACCACAGTCATCCAAAATACCCAGAACCCACCACGTGGAAGCGGCTGTTCTTTCTGACTCAGGAGGTCAAGAAGTAATGAGAAAGAAATATGATCGCTATCGTTGAAGATCTTTTATTACCGTACAACTGAAATCGACCTGTATGCGTGAGAAACAACCTACTGCAGATGTGTTGAAATACCAGTGTTCAAAACATGGAATAGTAGTGGGCCAAGAAACGACTAATTGGTTCCGCAAAAGTTACAATATAACCCTCCTCATATTAATAATATAATAGTAATAATAACATCTTTATTTCTACATGTACAAGGTATCCAGTCCTAGCTGACATCAATGACATACTACTGTATAGAAAGCCCCTTGTTATTTCGGGCAAATTAGGTCAATTTTGTCCCAGGAGGCAACCCACACCAATCGACTAACACCTAAGTACCCATTTAGTAATGGGTGAACAGGGACAGCAGGTGTCTTATGGAAGCACATCCTAATGTTTTTCAGCCGTACCGGGGATCGATCCCCGGACCTCAGTGTGTGAGCTGAGTGCACTGCGATCGAGCTAAGGGATACCCAGTATTATTAATATTATTACAACCAAAACTATGCGCTAAACCCACAAAATAATCTTCATAGAGAATGATGAGAATTAAAATCGCCTATTAAAAGGTCGGCGTACGTAGGGACGTAATTAAAGTTTATATATGTATTTAAGAGTGATTATTATTATAATCAAAAAGAAGCGCTAAGCCACAAGAGCTATACAGCGAGAGTGAGGTGAAAAAGGTACAAACAGTGACCCATGTACCTACCACTTGTCTAAGAGATGAGCTGCGGTGCACTCAAGTGGAGAATGAACGGATATTCGAGAATGTAAAATATCACCGCGCATTAGAAATCAAATTTCGTTGTTTGAAGCATCGGGATAAGGATCGAGTGACTGTAAAAGACCGAAGCCAGGGATAGAAAGTCCGACTGTGTTACGTAATTAGGCTCTTGTAAACAATGTGATAGTGACTAGTGTTTACTAATAATATATTATTATTATTATTATTATTATCATTATTATTATTATTATTATTATTATTATTATTATAATCAAGGGGGAAGCGCTAAACCCGGAGGATTATACAGCGCCTGGGGGGGGATGTGGAAGGCATTCAGGCTTAATTCGGGGAACTGGAGCACAGATCCAATTCCCCAAATCAAGAGCCCCTCACCAACATCAAGGAACCTTCCTTGAGGGGTACGAATAATATAATTTGTTAGGATAGTTGGTAAAGTAGATATGGAGTAGCAGAGGCAATTAAAAATGATTTAAGTGTAGTAGACTGTTTGGTTAGTTTAATATTTTTATTATGCACTACATGCCCATCTTGTGGGCGGTAGTCAAAAAGATTGCGGACACATAGTGGGTCCAGGGGCTGGGCCGCAAGTTTTGATAGATGTTTATATCTGGTTACTATAAGTAAGTTTATTCAGGTATACACAAATACAGTTACATAGATTATCATACATAGCAGCATATGTGTAGAGAACCTAGGATAACCCAAAAAAGTCAGAGTGACTTATTTCCATTGGGGTCCTTTTAATAGAAGATTTCGTTCGGATTTTTAACCCCGGAGGGTGAGCCACCCAGGATAACCCAAGAAAGTCAGTGCGTCATCGAGGACTGTCTAACTTATTTCCATTGGGGTCCTTAATCTTGTCCCCCAGGATGCGACCCACACCAGTCGACTAACACCCAGGTACCTATTTGCTGCTAGGTGAACAGGACAACAGGTGTAAGGAAACGTGTTGAAATGTTTCCACCCGCCGGGAATCGAACCCGGGCCCTCTGTGTGTGAAGTGGGAGCTTTAGCCACCAGGCCACCAGGAGTTGTTGGCTTACAGATTTATTTTGTGACAAACTCTTCCTCCTTCACAGATCAGATCTTGCTTTTCCGAAGGAGAATGGGACACCGGCGAGATTACAAAGGATGTACAGTGGACCCCCGGTTAACGAACTTTTTTCATTCCAGTAGTATGTTCAGGTGCCAGTACTGACCGAATTTTTTCCCATAAGGAATATTGTGAAGTAGATTAGTCCATTTCAGACCCCCAAACATATACGTACAAATGCACTTACATAAATACAGTGGACCCCCGCATAACGATTACCTCCGAATGCGACCAATTATGTAAGTGTATTTATGTAAGTGCATTTGTACGTGTATGTTTGGGGGTGTGAAATGGACTAATCTATTTCACAATATTTCTTATGGGAACAAATTCGGTCAGTACTGGCACCTGAACATACTTCTGGAGTGAAAAAATATCGTTAACCGGGGGTCCACTGTACACTTACATAATTGGTCGCATTTGGAGGTGATCGTTAAGCGAGGGTCCACTGTACTTTGTCGCAGTTAAGGTAGAGAGTCGGTCGCCAGTGACATAATTGTTTCTCCACAAACTGGACATTTCTTCTAGCGATTTGCAATATTTTCTTTTGGGTGGCAATATCACCAACATTTGTGGCATTATTGCTTTGTTGGTGTGAGTTCCCTCACCGAGCTGCATTGACCTGTTATGTATACTGTGGAGGAAAGTTTATGGCAGTTAATAATTTTAACTATATTGCTCGGGTACCATCTCAGTCTGTGAGCAGGGTGAACATACGTTTCAACTTTGGTGATTAGGTGTTGTAGTTGCAATTGTATTTGGATGTCCACAGAACAGTCTGTGAAGTCTTGTTATATGACTGTGAGGGATGAAAACGGTTCATTGTCATGAAATGAATGCAGCATGTCAGTGTACGGTCATGTTAATGGTGTGGTGACGCCCTTACTCTGTCAGCTTGATCAGCATCATTAACTCTTCTAGAGGATGAAAGATGTATACGCCGATATGGATCAAGAGTGCTTGTCTAAGATTGTAGTTCGTTGGTGTAGTGAAAACTTTGTCGTCCAGTGTCGTTTTTTGGAAGATTTCTTAGCGGGTGGTTTCCAGGTGCCTGGTGGCTACAGCTTTCGCTTCGCACGGTGGGAGTTCGGGTTCGATTCCCAGCGAAGGGGTGGAAACATCAGACGTCTTTCCTTACACTGGTTGTCTATGTTCACCCATTAGTAAAACTGGCACTTGGGTGTTAGTCGACTGGTGTGGGTCGCATCCTGGGACAAAACTGACGTAATTTGCCCAAAATGTTCTGCACAACAAGGGGCTTCCTATATAGTAGTATCCCCTCAAGGAAGGTTCCTTGATGTTGGTGAGGGGCTCTTGATTTAGGGAATTGGATCTGTGCTCCAGTTCCCCGAATTAAGCCTGAATGCCTTCCACATCCCCCCCCCCAGGCGCTGTATAATCCTCCGGGTTTAGCGCTTCCCCCTTGATTATAATAATAATAATAATAATATATAGTAGTATGTCATTGATGTTGGCTAGGCCTGTATACCTTGTGCATGTACTTGTAGTAAATAAAGACATTATTATTATTATCGAGATGTATGCTATGCAGCCATTATCGTTTGTATGTCGTTGTCTGAACAGCCTCCAGGCTGGAGTCTACCTGGAGGTTATTCCGGGGATCAATGCCCCCGCGGTCCGGTCCACGACCAGGCCTCCCAGTGGATCAGGGCCTGATCAATCAGGCTGTTACTGCTGGCTGCATGTAGTCCAAAGTACGAACCACAGCCCAGCTGATCCGGCACTGACTTTAGGTATTTGTCCAGCTCCCTCTTGAAGGCAGCCAGGGGCCTATTGGTAATTCCCTTAATGCTTGGTGGGAGGCTGTTGAATAATCTTGGGCCCCAGACACCTATGGTGTTTTCTCTTAGTGTACCAATGGCGCCCCTACTTGTAATTGGGGGGTATTTTGCATCGCCTGCCAAGTCTTTTACTTTCGTAGGGAGTGATTTCTGTATGCAGATTCGGGACCATTCCTTCTAGGATTTTCCAAGTGTAGATTATGATATCTCTCTCCCTCCTGCGTTCCAACGAGTACAAGTAAAGTGCTTCCAGCGTTCCCAGTAGTTAAGGTGCTTGACAGAACTTATACGTTCAGTAAAGGATCTCTGTACACTCTCTAGATCTGCGATTTCACCTGCTTTGAATGGAGATGTTATTGTACAGCAGTATTCCAGCCTAGAGAGATCAAGTAATTTGAAAAGGATCATCATTGGCTTGACATCTCTCGTTTTGAACGTTCTCATTATCCATCTTATCATTTTCTTTGCGCTTGTGATCATGGCACTGTTGTGATCCTTGTCTATCCTTTGGTGTGTAAACATTATTATAATCATGATCCCTCAAGGAAGGTTCCTTGACGCTGGTAAGGGGCTCTTGTTCTAGGGAATTGGATCTGTGCTCTGGTTCCCTGAATTGAGCCTGAATACCTTCCATCCCCTCCACATGTGCTGTTTAATCCTTTGGGTTTAGCGCTCTCCCATACTTATAATAATTATTATAATCATGGGGAGCGCTAAACCCATAGGATTATGCAGCGCAAGTGAGGGGGGATGGAAGGTATTCATGCCCAATTCAGGGAACCAGAGCACAGATCCAGTTCCCTAGATCAAGAGCCCCTCACCAGCATCAAGGAACCTCCCTGGGGGGAGGGGATGTAAACAACAAAAGTCGGTATAATCAAGGTATAACAAGAGTTAGATACCAGGATGGGTAAGAATACCAGAGCTAATTTTTGGGTTTGCCTAATGATCCAATCCCCTTCCAAGTGTTACGGACTACCACACTACTGAATTCAGCAAATGGAAATTTTTGTTATTAAAAATCACGTGGGTAGCGCTAAACCCGTACAAGTTCATACAATACCTACAGAAAGAGAGACATTCAGATTTGATCCAAGTAAGAAATGGGCAGGTCCAATTCCTTGAATAAAGAACTTGTTCAGCATCAAGAACCCTTCTTTGAGGGGAAACAAATGGGGAAGATCTATGTTATGTGAGCCGAATAAAAAACGAGGGGTGCTGAGCTTTTAAGTCATGCAAAGCCACTCCAACACTGCCATCATGCACGATTACCCAGGGTGGAGAAGAAGGACGAGAAGTGTAAAGGAGAGGAGAAAAGTGAATGAGAGAGAGAAGGGGGGAGAAGTCAATGGAACAAGCAAGAGAAAAGGGAGGGAGGAAAATAAGGGAAAAGAAATTAATGGGTAAAAGTGCCAATATGTACTTTATTCCCAGGGTATGACCTCATCAAAATTACACTTACCATAACTTCTCCTCATCCACAGATTATCTATGGACCATCATCTATGGCTCCAATTGCCTAGCATTATATATCTAGGACTTTGATGACTGTTGTATGTTGCATCCTGGGAGAGAATCTAAAAATTGGACTCCAATGAAAATAAGTGATACTGCTTGGTTTTATTCAGTTATCCTGGGCTATTAACCCTCCGAGGTCAGTAATATAAACCATCCCACGGGGGGGCTCGTTCCTTTATGACTTGCCTAAAGTGTTTCACAACATTGTCAGTGTAATAATCACCAGCACGGCTTGCAATAGCTGTGTGAGGGTGATTTTCATCCATGAAGGTTTGCACTTCAAGCCACTTTGCACAGATTTCCTTTATCTTTGTAGTAGGCAACTTCTTCAATTTCTCTCTCCCCTCCTCTGAACCAGTTTCCCCAGGTCTGGCCTCTTGCTCTTGAAGTTGATCTATCAGCTCATCAGTGGTTAGTTCTTCATTGTCCTCCTCCACCAACTCTTCCACATCCTCCCCACTAACCTCCAACCCCAAGGACTTTCCCAATGCCACAATGGATTCCTCAACTGGCACAGGATTCTCAGGGTTAGCCTCAAACCCTTCAAAATCCCTTTTGTCTACACATTCTGGCCACAGTTTCTTCCAAGCAGAGTTCAAGGTCCTCTTAGTCACTTCCTCCCAAGCCTTACCTATAAGGTTTACACAATTGAGGATATTAAAGTGAGCTTGAACCTGTGGTCAGAGTCATAAAACTCCAGACCTACGCATTATCCACTGGGCCAGCTGGCTACAGTAAGATTCATCCAACTAGGTATATTTATGTACCATAGGAAGGTTATCATAGGCAATACTGTGACAACAGATGCAAGTTTTTACAGATGAATCTCCTGCCAGCGTGGCTGTGACAAACTCTAGTTCAAGTCCCCTCAAAGCCGTCATGATGACCGTGTGTTCAAGCCCCACCCGTGGTATGGTTTGTTAGCAATCATGTCACTACAATTTCGTAAGTCAGTAATATAGGTAGTCTTATTGGTCCTCATGAATTTCTCTAAGCCCCAAAGGAGATCTACTAAGTACGCCTTTCTTTTCATCTTTTTTTTATCATGTTCACTGGGAAGCACCAAGCCAGTAGGGGCCATACAATAAATTAATAATAATAATAATAATAATAATAATAATAATAATGATAATATCTTTATTTCAACAAGCACAGGCTGCATGACCCTTGTGGGTTTAGCGCTTTAACCCTTAAATGGTCCAAACGTGTATATACGTTTTATCAACATCTGAAAGTGTAAAAAAATGTAGAACTTTTTGTTTTGTTTTACATTTGAAAACGTGTAAAAAAAATTTTATCTACATTTTTTTTTTGTTATATTTGAAAATATGTAAAAAAAAAGTAGATCTGCTTTTGTAGCACTACGAATTTGAACATCGATCTGTTTGGACCGTTTAAGGGTTAATTGATTATAATAATCTACATGTGGCGAGGAACTCTTGATCTAGGGAATTGGATCTGTGCTCCAGTTCCCTGAATTAAGCCTGAATAGCTTTCATCCCCCCCCCCACAGGCACTGTATAATCCTACAGGTTTAGCACTTCCCATGATCATAATAATAATAATAATAATAATAATAATAATAATAATAATAATAATACAAGTACATGTACAAGGTATACAGGCCTAGCTGCCATCAATGACTGCTACTATATAAAAAGTCGCTTGTTTTGCACAGCATTTCAGACAAATTAGGTCAGTTTTGTCCCAGGATGCAACCCACACCAGTCAACTAATGCCCAGGTACCCATTATTACTGATGGGTGAACATGGACAATCAGTGTAAGGAAACACACCCCATGTTTTCACCCCTTTGCCAGGAATCAAACCCGGACCCTCACCATGTGAAGCGAGAGCTTTTGCCACCAGGCCACAGGGCACCATAGCTAAACCACCAGAGTCATATAATATAATACAGCATGTTCATTTTATGTGCTAAACCCATCTGGGTCCTAAGGTGCACTGCAGTGTCAAGCCATAAATAAATACTAATAAAATAGATTTTGACAGGTACCTCTCAGTAAGTACTTGTGTAAGATCATCCAGATATTACTACCAACACTTCATATATTAATACAGCAATATACATTATTCACAAAAAAATGCTTAATTCATAGGGGCCATACAGTGCTACATTTAAAATAAAAACTGGGGTCATATGTAACTAGTACCTATAAGCTGGAGTAAAGAACTCAGATACCACCCAGTGGCTTTCTTGTCAATGACATGATATTATTATTACTATTACATATATGACGAGGAAATGCTAAACCCCCTAGGAGTTATAGAGGACCTGGGGGGAAGGAGACCTTCAGATTCGATCCAAGGAAGGGAAGCACAGGTCCAGTTCCTCAGATCAAAAGCCCTTCACTGGCACCAAGGAACCTACTTTGAGATAAGTGACTTGACACAGCCCCCTGTGTGGGCACAACATTATTGTTAACAAAGGTGTCAACTGCATCTGTCATTTCATACACAGTTTATGTAATAAAAATATCCCCACTTATATTTTACAAGGAAATTATTTAAACAGTCTTCTATGTAAAACTCTTTATGCTATTCTATATATACATATTAATATCAATATATAAAAACAAAAATAAGTCTTGCAATTTGTTATTTATTCTTAAATCAGGCTCCTCTCTAACTGTAAGAGATGCCACTTATAAAATGCCAGAGTAGACTACAGTATACACTATACAATGATACCTCAACAACCATTACAGGACTTTTTCTCATCCTAAGAGTGTGTTCTCTCACCTGAAAACTCACTAGACAACCCAATGGTGTTGAAACTAAATACTTAGAAACAACAAAGAATACATCATGTCAACATTGTGAAAGTTGCATTATATAGTGCATATGAATAAGTAAATAATATGCATTTGTGTACTGTACTTATTCATATATACTCATATACATAATGCATGCAAAATAGGGTGGCCAATAATTTGACTCCCAGTAATTTTCACTCCTGGTGATTTCACTCCCCATATTAAAAATCAACATTAAACATTTAAAACATTAATATAAACATTTATTAAAGCCACTAATTAAAACATTCATATTAAACAGTTATTTAAACATTTATGGTTAAGTTTGATTCAGTTGGGGTGGTTAAAGTTAGATGAAGTTAGGCTATGTTAGATAAAGTTAGACTATGTTAGATGAAGCTAAGCTATGTTTGATGAAGGTAGGTTAGGTTGGATTCTGTTAGATTAAGTTACTTTAGAATATATTAGGCTAATGCAAGTCAGATTAGATTAAATTAGATTAGGTTAGGTAAGATTAGATAAAGTTCAAGTAGGGTAGTTCAGCATAGGCTTAGTTAAATAACCTAATTTTTAACTTTTCAATTCAAACTATTGATTGTGGGTCAAATTACTGGAAGCAAAATTACCAGGGTCAAATTAAGAGTCAATGAAGTTGCAAACAGATGACTAGGGTATGCAAACAAACAAAAGAGGGTAGAAATAGAGCTTGAAGTCATTTGGTTCCTGAGATAGAGGTCTGGCAATAGGGTTGAAATAGGCAACTCATGCCTTATCAAGTAAGAGGACCAAGGATGTTTGAGAAAACATATGTTCTATTTCAACCCAGTTATCTGACCTAGTTTCTAACAATGGTTATGCTCCAAAGCCAAAAGGTCTCAAGCTCTATTTCCACCACTTGTGATTTATTTACATACAGTATGTATGTACTCGATGTGTGTTGTGCGTCTTAAGATGAACTTGCCTTATCTAAAAATAATAAGTGAAGCATATATTTTTATTAAACATAACAAAAATCAGTTGGTACATTTCAAAATTATTACTGTGTGATATTTCACTAATAACTAGTATGGAATTAATTCAGTAATAATAATAATAATAGTATAATCAAATTAAGTGCTAAATACAGAAGGGTCATACAGAGCTGTGAAAAGTACAAAAGGAGGAATGTTCAAAGGTGAGGTGAAGAGGAGTGCAGAGGTAGGCATTAGTGGAGGTGGGGGTTAGTGCAAGAGTAAAATTTAAATCAAAGTTGGTGTAGTAGGTTAGTTTCTGATAAAAAATCAGAGAGAGAGCCTTGCATCAAAGGTGGGACTTTCAGTGATGTCAGTTAGTGTGTGTGTTGGAAAAGCATATATGTCACCTAATTTAAGCTGCTATTACTATGGTAAGTTAGGATTAAGATACCGGTACAGTATATTACACCAAATGACATAAATTTATCAAAATCATGTCAGGTTGCAAGGATAACTTACTACAAAACTTTTAATTTACATACTATTTTATTTCAAGCAAATACATCTTATATCTTTCTGTAAGATGAGAGGTAAATCTTAGGAACTTAACCCTTTGACTGTTTTGGTCGTATATATATGTCTTATGAGCCAGTGTTTCGGACGTATATGTACTCAGTAATTCTAGCGGCTTCAAATCTAGCACGAGAAAGCTGGTAGGCCCACATGTGAGAGAATGGGTCTGTGTGATCAGTGTACACCATATAAAAAAAATTCTGCAGCATACAGTGCATAATGAGAAAATACATATTTTTCAAAAAGCCCATAAAATTTCGATGAAATTCAGAAATAATTTTGAATATTTCTGACCGTTTTTTTTTTGGATTAAAACAGACTTTGAGGTGTATTTTCATATAGTATTTATCGTTGTATTCTCATTTTCATGGTCTCACGTGATAAAATGGAAAACACATTGCAGAAATAGAGATGATTTTGATTAGTTTCATGATGAAAACAACATTGAAATTGAGCTCAAAGTATCGGAAATGTTCGATTTGTACCAAAGTTCAAGAGTAAGCAAATCACACCACACGTCCAATACACATCAACTGGGGAGTCTAATATTCCTAGTACACTGGAATTATTTACTAGTACACTAGTACTAGTACACTGATATTATTAATACCATTTTAACAATAATGCAGTAGTATGCATAACAGTAAATCTTCTATTTTTTGTATAAATAAAAAATCAAAATAGAAAGCAATAGTAATATAAGAGGGGCCTAGAGATGTGACTAATGAACAGAGGATATGTTATTTTAGTGCCAAGAATGTTTACATTGTTTATTCTGGACCCTATTTTGAAATTGGCATCTTTTTTAATTTGCGTGAAATTGGCCAAATTGCCAATTTCTGACCACTTTATTGGGTAGTTCAAATCGGAAAATGGGCTGTTTCTTGTACTCAATTGATAGAAAAAAATGGAGTTCTAAAGTTTGGTCAACTGGAACAACGGAATTGGCCAAAAACAGGGCTGAAAGTCAGCGAAATTGCCGATGCGTATATATCGCAGAGACCGCTAACTTTGCGGGAGCGTAATTCCGTGAGTTTTCGACCAAATTTTGTACCTTTGCTGTCATTACCATTGGGAAAAGATTCTCTGTCATTTCATAAGAAAAAATCATTTTTTTTTTTTCCAAAAATTTTGCGACATAGAATGACAGTTTCAGAAAGGGGCTTGTGACAGTCAAAGGGTTAAACAGTGTGTACTTACATTCACTATAAAATAAATGAATGTACATATGTCTATGTATATGTATCTATGTATATATGTGTGAGTATGTCTGTACATATGTGTGAGTATGTCTGTATATCCTAGGTAGTAGGTTGGTAGACAGCAACCGCCCAGGGAGGTACTACCGTTCTGCCAAGTGAGTGTAAAACGGAAGCCTGTAATTGTTTTACACAATGGTAGGATTGTGGTGTCTTTTTTTTTCTGTCTCATACACATGCAAGATTTCAGGTACGTCTTGCTACTTCTACTTACACTTAGGTCACACTACACATACATGTACAAGCATATACATACACACACCCCTCTGGGTTTTCTTTTATTTTCTTTCTAGTTCTTGTATGACCAGTGTGTTGAAAGAAGATGTCTGTATATATGTATGTATGCATGTATGTATCTATCTATCATCCTAGGAAAGGATGGAGGGAAAGGATGAAGGAGGTTTTGTGTGCAAGGGGCTTGGATATGTGTGAGCATATTAGATAGGAGTGAGTGTAGACAAATGGTTTTTAGGACCTGACGAGCCATTGGAGTGAGAGTAAGGTAATATTATGTGAAGGGATTTAGTTCAGGAAAATCAGTTAGCCGGACTTAAGTCCTGGAGGTAAGAAGTACAGTGCCTGCACTCTAGAGGGGCTTGGGAGAGTTGATGTTAGGATGGACATCTGAAATGTCGCATTTGCATGCCTCTGACAAGACAGTGATAGTGTAAATGATGGTTAGTGTGTTTCTTTTTTGAGCCACCCTGCCTTGGTCCAAAACAGCCCATCTAGTTGTGCCAGCACTTTTGTATGTATGTGAGATAAGTGAGACAAGGCCTTTGAATGCTGCAATAAGGAGGAGGAGGCTGGAGGTAGTGATGTATTCAAGATCAATTTGTGGTATGACTATTATAAAGTGTATGTCAAATGAAGAAATTATAAGACAGTATAGTAATCTGAAAGATATAATTTAGAGATCTGTAGAGTCCTGTGGTTCCATTGGTAATGCACTCAGCTCACTTACTGAGTGTCTTGATTCATTCTCTGGCATGCGTGGGAACACTGAGCATGTTTCCTTACACCTGCTACCCCTCTTCACTTAGTAGTAAGTAGGTACCTGGGTGCTAGTAAAAGTGATCTGTGTAATAATAACAAAAAAATTTAACCCTTTAGGAAAGATGATGGAACAACATAAGAACATAAGTTTATCAAGAGAGTATATAAATCTTGAATATCTGGAAGGGGTGAAAGGATGATGTTAAGGGTTTGGGTGGTAAGCATCCAGCAGGCATGTATGTGTGTCAGAGCAGAGTAGTGAAGACAGAAATGTTGGGGACCACTTCCTTGATCTGTTATGAACCTCCTATTTTTTTTGACTACCACCCATAGGATGGGTATGGAGCATATATTAAAATCAACGAAATGACAAACTAGCCAGAGACAAGTTTTTTTTTTATTGTTACACAACCTGCTGTTGAAGGGTAAGCAAAGCAGGGTTTATGAATGGAATCAAAGAAACTGGTTAGCAGAACTTGAGTGCAGAAGGTGGGAAGTACAGTGTCTGCACTCAAAGCTTGAGTGAGGAAGTTGTAATTCAGTGGATTATATATGAATTGTGATGGCCATGCTCTACTGGAAAGAACTAACAAATGAGTGATGGTAAACAAGTTTTCCCTTATTTGTGTCACCCTACCTTAGTGGGAAGTGGTTGATTTGATATGTTAAAAAATTAAATCATGCATACACAGTACACACATACTGGCACCAATGTTGTAGCAATTAATTAACTATAGTGTAAATAATATACTTTCTTCTTCTTTCAACAAACCAGCCATATCCCGCCGAGGCAGGGTGGCCCAAAAAGAAAAACAAAAGTTTCTCTTTTCAAATTTAGTAATTTATACAGGAGAAGGGGTTATTAGCCCCTTGCTTCCGGCATTTTAGTCGCTTCTTACAGCACGCATGGCTTACGGAGGAAGAATTCTGTTCCACTTCCCCATGGAGATAAGAGGAAATAAACAAGAACAAGAACTAGAAAGAAAATAGAAGAAAACCCAGAGGGGTGTGTATATATATGCTTGTACATGTATGTGTAGCGTGACCTAAGT
Source organism: Cherax quadricarinatus (assembly GCF_038502225.1). Classification (NCBI taxonomy): domain Eukaryota; kingdom Metazoa; phylum Arthropoda; class Malacostraca; order Decapoda; family Parastacidae; genus Cherax; species Cherax quadricarinatus. Next base: position 22,123,135 of record NC_091332.1, read on the forward strand.
GTAAGTAGAAGCAGCAAGACGTACCTGAAATCCTGCACGTTTATGAGACAGAAAAAAGACACAGCAATCCTACCATCATGTAAAACAATTACAGGCTTTCGTTTTACAGTCACTTGGCAGGACGGCAGTACAGTGGACCCCCAGTTCCTGATGTTACCGGTATCCAATAAATTCGGTTGCCGATGCATTTGATCAAAAAAATTTTGCCTCGCTTCCCGATACAAAACCCGGTATGCGATACGATTCGTACGAGACATGTCCAATTGTGGCCTGAACTCCCCCGTGTGTACCAGTGTTTACAAGCCAGCCAGTGTGCGCGCATCAAAGGATACATTCAGTACATTCCATATTAGCCATATTATCACTGTTTTTGGTGCTTGTTTCTGCAAAATAAGTCACCATGGGCCCCAAGAAAGCTTCTAGTGCCAACCCTTCCAGACCAAGGGTGCTACTGACTATTGAAATGAAAAAAGAGGTAATTGCAAAGTACGAAAGTGGCATTGGGAAAGTCCTTGGGGTTGGAGGTTAGTGGGGAGGATGTGGAAGAGTTGGTGGAGGACAATGACGAACTAACCACTGATGAACTGCTAGATCATCTTCAACAGCAAGAGGCCAGACCTGAGGAAACTGCTTCGGTGGAGGGGATAAAGAAAGTGAAGCAGTTGCCTACTTCTAAGATTAGGGAAATGTGTGCAAAGTGGCTTGAAGTGAAAAGCTTTCTTGATGAAAATCACCCTCAGACAGCTACTGCAAGCCGTGTTGGCAACCTGTACAATGACACTGTTGTGAACCACTTTAGGAAAGTCATAAAGGAACTGGAGGTACAGGTCTCTATGGACAGATATGTTGTGCGACAGAATTCTTCCTCAGACCGAACCTAATTACCCCCCAATCTCCCCTCCCCTATCCCATCCTCCCCATCCTCCCCTTTTTCCTTTCCTCCTCCTCCTCCCCACTCCTCCCTTTTGCCCTTCCTCTTTTTGTCCTTTGGGATTTCTCCCACAGGCACGCTAGTTCCTAGGTAGAGGAAAGGACACCGGGGTCGATCCCATTCCGTTGAGGTTTCTTGGCGGTGGCGTAGTTTGCCGTGGAATCTGGATTGCCTAGGGATGTCCCGATCCCTCTCCGGTATCCCGGAGTAGCTTTGGGTGTCTTTTGGGCGACGGGTGTATCTCTGGAAGCCACCTTTCGGATTCCGGGGGTGGTGGCTGAAGGAGGTATGCTTTGTGGCGGATATCCGGCCGCCCTCTCTTTTGTCCACCGAGGTAGCTCGGCAGATGTGAGGTTGCTATCCCAGATTGCTGGTTTACTGGCATGAAGGGTAGGGTATGGCACGGGTTCCATGCTGCATCTGCGCTACTAGCGGTGTCGAGTCCTCTTGGGCGCGGAGGGAGATTTCTGGCCCTTTCATTCCTCCTAGGAACTATCCCTCCCCGGTCCCCCCTTTTTTTTTCTTTTTTTTATTTTTATTTTCTTTTCTTCTTTCTTTTTTTTTCTTAAAAACAAAAAGAAAGAAGTAACCTAACCATGGCAGCCCTAGTCCATGAACCTGGTACCCCCGGGCCCCTTCTTGATACCGCACCCCGTTCTGACCCCGCCTCGTCTTTGGACCACTCTTCAGACATTCCTCATGCCTCTGTACCTATTGCCGGTGCTGTTTCCTCACCTGCTTCAGGTACTGAGGCCTCGACTGACTCCTTCGATTTACCAGACCTTCGCTCTCCTCTGACTATGCTTCCGGCCTCTCCCTCTACGGTGCGGCAATTTTCAAATCGCCGACCCGTTCCACGTCGGACCAACTCTGGTCCCACGCCTAAACGTCAACGACAATTACCTGCTGATGATACTTCTCCACCTTCACCTTCTCGTTCTTCTCAGAAAAGATCGACACGTCCTTCACTACCTTTCCACGCTCAGTTTCAGACTGAACAGTGGACTAAATTCTTCACTTTACGACCAACTTCCTCTACTGCCTATCTTTCTGACCATAGTATTGGCAAGGCACTCCTACGCCATGTTGGTAAAGATATTTCTTTTCATGCTCTTAAGAGCGGTACGCGCATCATTACCGTACAGAATGCTACCCAGGCTCGTGAGCTCTCTCGTCTTTCCCATATAGATACTGTTCCTGTCACCCTTGAAAAACATCATTCCCTCAATTCTTGTAGTGGTACCGTTATTCTGCCCCATACCATAGTTCAACAAAATTTCCAGACATGTGGCACCGACATTCTAGAACAGCTGGAACTCCAAGATCTCCCAATCCTCAAGGTAGACACTTACGTTCTTCCTGCCCGTGGGCGGAGACGATACCCTAGCAATGTGGCTCGTTTAACTTTTGACAGCCGAGAACTCCCATCCTCAGTTTATATAGCAGGACATCGGTTACAAGTTCGAAAGGTGATCCCTACACCACAACAGTGTAGAAATTGCTGGCGATTTGGCCATCCAGCGAAATATTGCAGATCTATCGCCGAATGCCCAGTCTGTGATGCCGATGACCATTCTAATACGTCTTGCAATCGATCTCCCTCTTGCCTTAACTGTCATGAGGCTCACCCTTCGTACTCTCGCCGTTGTCAGGTCTATTTAAACGAGCGGGAAATCCGTTACCTCAAAGAGACAGAAGGTCTCCCTTATGCCATGGCAGTTTCTCATCTCCGCCTCCAAGGGAGACTCCCACGTGTTTCTTATTCCCGTGTTTCAAAACGTCCCCCCACTTCTGGTATCCCATCTTCTACACCCACCTCTGTGGTTACCTCTCCCATAATCACTCCTGTATCTAATCCTTTTGCTGTCCTCGGCTCAGACGTCCCTACTTCAACGCCTCAGTCTAATCTCGCTTCTTCGAGTTCTCTCTTACAAGCCTCAGTATCGACGAGACCTCGTACGACACCTCTTCCCAATCGTCCCTCTACTTCTCAAAAGTCAAAAAAAGGTCCGGTAACACCTCCTACCCATCTTCCACCTCCTCATTTTACCCTCCCTGTCTCTGTCCCTAGTTCTTCCCCTCTCACTGGCTCAGTTACAAGTGCAGAGGTTCACCCTCCTCCTCGTAATGTACCTTCCTCCCCTGTTCCCTCCCAAGTTTCTTCCTCTTCTGCTACCTCCCAGGTTCCTGTCTCTTCTGTCCCCTGCCACGCTTCTCCAGTTCCCTCCACCCTTTCGCCCCCCCCTACCTTGGTACAGTCCAATACAGTTCCAATCTTTACTCATCCTCCCCCTACCATTCCCAATATTGTCTCCCATACAACATCTCTGAATTCTGAAACACTTGAAGCAATCTCTGAATATATTGCAGAGACCAAACCATCAATGGACACTGATCCACCTTCCGCTCTTTCTCTCTCCTCTGCTCCATCTGCGCAACTCCTTTCTTCACAGCGCACCGTTCCTTCGCTGCTTGAACATTTTCCACTGCCTCCGCATGTGGACTTTTCTAACCCTCCTAGTCCGTAGGAACCCTTACCTGCGGATTTCAAGTATCTTTATCATTGCCATTCATGGCCTTTTTACAGTGGAATATACGTGGCCTCAGGGGTAATCGGGGTGAGCTTCAGATGTTACTCTCCCAGTTTGCCCCTGTTGGTGTTTGCTTACAGGAACCAAAATTACACTCTGCTGTTATTTCTCACATCTCAGGCTATAATTTATTGTATTCTTCAGATCCTTTTCCTGATGGGACCTTTAATGAAAGTGCCCTTCTTCTCCGCACTGATATTCCGTACCATCAGCTATTTGTTCATACTTCGCTGCATTACACAGCAGCCCGTATCCACTTACATAGGTGGTATACGCTCTGTTCTTTATATCTCTCTCCTTCTCGGGCATTATCTATTCCGGATTTTGCCTTCCTTGTTTCGTCATTACCGCCACCAATTCTGTTACTTGGTGATTTTAATGCCCACCATTTCCTCTGGGGAGGGTCTCACTGTGATTCCCGTGGAATTCAGTTAGAGGCTTTTCTTGCCACCCACCCCCTCCATGTTTTAAATACAGGTACTCACACCCATTTTGATCCTCGGACTCATACTCTCTCTTGCATCGATCTCTCAGTTTGCTCTTCCTCCGCCGCATTAGACTTTACTTGGTCTGTTCTCCCGGACTTACATGACAGTGATCATTTCCCAATCATTCTTACTTCCCCTTCATATTCGCCACCTCTTCGCACCCCACGCTGGCAATTTAATCGGGCAAATTGGAACCTTTACTCACACCTGACTGTTTTTAAAGAGGTTCCTTCTTCGTCCTCCATCGATGAGCTTTTACACCTCTTCTCATCCTCCGTTTTCACCGCAGCTTCTCATTCTATACCCCAAACTTCGAGCAGGCATTCTCAGAAATGCGTGCCTTGGTGGTCTCCTGCTTGTGCTCGTGCAGTACGTTTGAAACGCGCTGCATGGGGCAGGTACCGGTACAATAGAACCACAGAGCGACTCCTTGATTTTAAACAGAAGCGTGCGATCGCTCGCCGTGTCATCCGTGACGCTAAACGCACTTGCTGGCGAGATTATGTCTCCACCATCACCTCTGCTTCCTCTATGAGTGCAGTCTGGAAAAAAGTACGAAAACTGAGTGGTAAATATTCTCCTGACCCGGCTCCTGTTCTGCGGGTTGCCGGTGTTGATATAGCAAACCCACTAGATGTTGCCAATGAAATTGGCAATCATCTGGTCCGTATTTCTCAGGGACTCCATCTATGCCCCTCATTTCTTTCCTCAAAGTCTGCCAGAGAGTTAGCACCCTTGGACTTTTCTTCTCTCAGAGAAGAACAGTATAATGTGCCTTTTACACTTCAAGAACTGGAGGCAACACTCTCAGCTTGTCGATCATCGGCAGCTGGGCCCGACGACATTCATATTCGTATGCTACAACATTTACATCAGTCAGCCCTTGCAGTCCTATTACGCCTTTACAATCTTATTTGGTCACAAGGAGTTCTTCCACAGCTGTGGAAATCCGCCATTGTTCTCCCTTTCCGCAAACCAGGCACTACGGGACATGAAACCTCCCACTATCGTCCCATTGCTCTTACCAGTGCAGTTTGCAAAGTAATGGAACGTCTAGTAAATAGACGTTTAGTGTGGTATTTAGAGACACACAACAGTCTCTCCACTCGTCAATATGGCTTTCGTAAGGGACGTTCTACCATAGACCCCTTACTGCGCTTGGATACGTATGTTCGTAATGCCTTTGCGAATAACCACTCAGTTATTGCCATATTTTTTGATCTTGAGAAGGCATATGACACAACTTGGAGGTATAATATTTTAGCCCAAGCCCACTCCTTAGGCCTTCGAGGCAATCTACCAACCTTCCTTAAGAACTTTTTAACTGACAGGCATTTCCGTGTTCGGGTTAATAATGTGCTCTCCCCGGACTTTATCCAAGCTGAAGGTGTCCCCCAGGGATGTGTTCTGAGCACAACACTTTTTCTCCTTGCTATTAATGATTTGGCCTCTAGTCTTCCATCAAATATTTGGTCATCACTCTATGTTGATGACTTCGCTATTGCCTGTGCAGGCGCTGACTGTCACCTCCTTACAGTTTCTCTCCAGCATGCAGTCGACCGTGTTTCCAATTGGGCCACCACACATGGGTTTAAATTTTCCAGCACTAAAACCCACCAAATCACTTTCACTAGACGCTCTGTCATCTCTGATCATCCTTTGTACCTCTATGGCTCACGTATCCCTGAACGTGATACAGTCAAGTTTCTGGGCCTCCTCTTTGATCGTAGGTTATCCTGGAAACCTCACATTACCTCTCTGAAGGCAACTTGTCACAGCCGGCTGAACCTTCTTAAAACCCTTGCTCATCTTTCGTGGGGAGCTGATCGTCGAACCCTCCTTCACCTACATTCCACCCTTATTTTATCGAAACTTGATTATGGTGACCAGATCTATTCAGCGGCATCTCCTGCTACTCTCTCTAGCCTTAACCCCATTCATCACCAAGGATTACGTTTATGCCTTGGTGCTTTTCGCTCTTCCCCTGTCGAAAGCCTCTATGCAGAAGCGAACGTTCCATCCTTATCCGATCGCCGTGATGCCCATTGCCTGCGCTACTATGTACGCTCTCATGATCTCCGCAATCCTTCCATTTATAGAATGGTCACTGATATTAGTAGACATTCTTTATTTGTTCGCCGCCCCTGCTTACTCCGTCCCTTCTCTCTTCGCCTTCATTCGCTCTTGTCTTCTCTTCAACTACCACCTTTCTATGTACATGTAGCATCACACTTTTCCCTACCCCCCTGGGAAGTTCCAGCTGTTCGAGTCTGTTCTTTCTCCCTCCCTTGCTCGAAAGCCCAACTGTCTACGGTCGCTTCCCGCTCTCTTTTTCTTGACCACTTTCACTCTCATTCTCATGCCATTGCTGTGTACACAGATGGCTCTAAGTCTTCTGACGGCGTAGGATTCGCAGCAGTGTTTCCGGACAGCGTCGTACAAGGGCATTTACTATCTTCAGCTAGTATTTTTACTGCTGAATTATATGCCATCCTTACAGCACTTATCCGTATTGCATCTATGCCTGTGTCATCATTTGTGGTTGTCTCAGACTCCCTTAGTGCTTTACAGGCTATACAAAAATTTGATACACCTCACCCCTTAGTCCTCCGTATCCAACTTTGGCTACGCCGCATCTTTACTAAGCATAAAGATATTGTTTTTTGTTGGGTCCCTGGTCATGTTGACGTACAGGGCAATGAACAAGCAGACACTGCTGCGCGGTCAGCAGTACATGACCTACCAGTTTCTTATAGAGGTATTCCATGTACGGACTATTTTGCTGTAATATCTTCCCACCTTCACACCCGTTGGCAACAACGTTGGTCTACTATGCTCGGCAACAAACTTCAGTCTATTAAACCGAGTATAGGTTACTGGCCGTCTTCTTATCACCAGTGTCGAGGTTGGGAGACTACTCTCTCCCGTCTTCGCATTGGCCATACTCGTCTTACTCATGGATATCTCATGGAGAGGCGTCTTGCTCCTCTCTGTGAGAATTGCCAAGCTCCATTATCAGTCAGCCACATTCTGTTGGACTGCCCACTTTATCAACGAGCACGCAGAATTTACCTCTGTCGTCGTCTTCGCCCCGCTGCTCTCTCTTTACCTTCCCTTCTCGCTGATGGACCCACCTTTCATCCGGACTCTCTCATTGACTTTTTGACAACGACTGACTTACTCCACAAATTTTGATACGTTCAGCCCTTTCTACTTGTATCTCTTGCTACCCTCTACCCCCGTACTATCCCCTGCCCCGCTGTTTTCTGTAACCTGCTGATCATCCCCCCTCCCTTCTGCCATCCAATTCCCTTGCTTCCTTCCCTACCCTGCAGCGCTGTATAGCCCTTGTGGCTTAGCGCTTCTTTTTGATTATAATAATAATGTGCGACAGAAGTCCAGTGACTCTCAAGCTGGTCCTAATGGCATTAAAAGAAGAAGGGAAGTAACCCCGGAAAAAGACTTGATACCTCCAGTGCTACTGGAGGGGGATTCCCCTTCTATGCAATAGGTTCAACACACACACTCCTCCTCCCATCCCATCAATCATCACCAGATCTTCATTAAAGGTAAGTGTCAATTATATTCTATTGTTATTAATCCACTGTTATTGTTGTTATTGTAATTATTCTAATGCATTAAACTTAATATTTCACGTGGTAAAAGTTTTTTTTTCATACTTTTGGGTGTCTTGCACGGATTAATTTGATTTCCATTATTTCTTCTGGGGAAAATTGATTCGCTTTCCGATATTTTTGGTTTACGATGAGCTCTCAGGAACGGATTAATATCGGGAACCGGGGGTCCACTGTACCTCCCTGGGCGGTTGCTGTCTACCAACCTACTGCCTGGTTAAATAATATACAATATATAAAAATCTTTTCAACATATTGCAGAATTTATTGATGCCATACTGAACCACAGAATTTTTTTTTCATTATTTTTGTATTGCCAATGAGCTTCAGGCACAAAATGGATATAACTCATATAGTACATACCATGAAACAATAATACACCAGAAAATGCTTTATTTTGTGATGTTAATTTTAACATTCAACACCAAAAAATAAACTCAACATACCAAAATAGTTTAAAAATTTAATAGCCAAAGAAATTGCAAGAACAGTGGAGCCTTCACTTATGAGTGTCTCAACGTACGAGTTTTCTGAGATACAAGCCGTTGCTCAGTCAATTTTTTACTCTGAGTTACGAGCCAGTTCTCCCCACTTCCCCGTCAACCCAAAACCTGCACACCTCGCTTGTTTATCTATGATTTCATGCTTTAATTCCATGGAAATCATCCTCTTTTTCTTCTCAGCATTACCCTTTACACTTACTTTCTTAGAACCCATGCTTAGAAAAACAAAAATTTTCCAAATAACTGCTAAAAATGAAAGCAGAGCATGAGATAAATACTCCCACACTGAGGTAAACAGTGAATTGAGTTGGTGGCATTCTGAAGCTCTCATTATTATTATTATTATTATTATTGTTATTATTATTATTATTATTATTATTATAAAAATAATAATAATAATGAGTAAGCTTCAATTCCCTAAACTAATAATAATAATAATGGAATTAAAGCAAACTGTATGATTGCTGAACTTAACGTTCAGCAATCAAACAAAACACTGAAATATTTTGTCCTGCCGCTGGGACGGATTAATGGCATTTCAATTAATTTAAATGAGGGAAAACTGATTTGATATACCTACAAGCAAACTGAGTTACGAGCTAGGTCACAGAATGGATTAAACTTGTAAGTCAAGGTTCCACTGTACACTAAATTAAATTGATTTATTTACGTTCACAATGTTTTAAAACTTAATATTTATTAAAATATTTAGAATTAAGATGTGTGCATTATACAATATAAAATTGTGTACTGTACTGTAATACAACACAATGTTATTACCCATTTGTGATTACTTAACTGAAGGTACCAAAACACAGACGTTCTTATAATTTTCCATCTTCATTGTTTAGTTCTTGATAAAGTTTTTTCAAGTTTAAAGTGATAACAATATATACCACCTCTTCTTGAATCCCCTGCAGCAGTCTGCCTCTCTAGTTAGAAAATGATCTTTAACAGCATCCTTTCAGCAAGCTTTGATTATTAATTGTTCTCTTGCATCTCACTACCACTGTTACTAAACATTCACAGCCTAGTTTCATTCTTTAGTATACAGTGGACCCCCGCTTAACGATCACCTCCAAATGCGACCAATTATGTAAGTGTATTTATGTAAGTGCGTTTGTACGTGTATGTTTGGGGGTCTGAAATGGACTAATCTACTTCACAATATTCCTTATGGGAAAAAATTCGGTCAGTACTGGCATCTGAACATACTACGGGAATGAAAAAAGTTCGTTAACCGGGGGTCCACTGTACTTCTAAAATCTATTAAAAATTAGTCTTTGGGCAGTACAGTTAGATCTCAGAATGTATCCCTATGTTTTACATGTTAAATTGGGTTTTCTTTGGAATTTTTTATATAATTACTCACATAAAATGATGGTCAGCTGTATTCTATCTATACTATTATCAAAATGAGTTTAGTCACACAAGACATAAGAACATATGAAAGAAACAACACTGCAGCAGGCCTACTGGCTCATGCAAGATAGGTCCAAGTCACCTATTGGCTTAAGTCAATGCCCTAACCTAGTCAAGTCAGGTCACATTCACTTAAGGAAGGAGCATGGCATCTGACCTAGTAGCACAAGCTAGTCAGATCCAACTCACACCTACCCACACCCGCTCGTGTATTTATCTAACCTATTTTTAAAACTACACAATGTTTCAGCATCTATAACTGTACTCAGGAGTTTGTTCCACTCATTCACAACTCTATTACCAAACCAGTGCTTTCCTATATCCTTCTTGAATCTGAATTTTTCCAGCTTAAAGTCATTGCTGCGAGTCCTGTCTAGGCCAGATATTTTTAGCACACTACAGTATTTACATACCCTTTATTTATTCCTGTTTTCCATTTATACACCTCAATCATATCCCCTCTCATTTTACACCTTTCTAGAGAGTACAGATTCAGGGCCCTCAGTTTATCCTCACAGGGAAGATTTCTGATACATGGGATCAGCTTTGTCATCTTCCTCTACATTTTCCAGTGCATTTATATCCATTCTGTAATATGGTGATCAAAACTGCACAACATAATTTAAATGAGGCCTAACCAAAGATATATAGAGTTGAAGAACAACCTGAGGACTTCTATTATTTATACTTCTTGATATGAAGCCAAGGATTCTGTTAGCTTATTTGCAAACACTTATGCACTGTTGTTTTAGTTTCAGATTATTGTTAACCATAGCTTAGTTATGGAAGACATCAATTTCACACATCTTAAATGAGTTTCCTATACAGAGGATATTTATCCCAGCAAACTATGAACAAATGAATTCAAAAAGCTTGAAAAGTGGTCTGTGAACAACAAATCTAGTATTAGATTTTCAAATATATTTGAGATTATAAAACTAATGAGGAATGAAATACCTTTTGCCTTAATTGTAAGAATTACATGCTTATAATTTTAGAAATTATACAATACATAAAAAAAAAAAAAGATGTCCCATGTAAAATGTAACATTCTCCTATGATTGCATGTCTGGTGATTATCAACAGACAGTGAGCATGCAAGTGATCCTGATGCAGTGAACATGGTGAAAGTCCAAAATATTTCTCCATCAATAATGTTCCTTGCTATCATATATTGCACAGAATTTAGTACACAAAAAAAAAGTTGAATAATTTTCTGTACTCACACAAAAATGATTACATCCACAAAAAACACTAAACCTATATGGGTCACCAAGACAAAAATTTTATACAAAACATATAGTGCTAGATACTAAAAACTTCATGCAAAATACATCAGTGTAATGACTGCAGTAAGCAAATTATTATTGCTATACTGTACTCACAAAAATAGTGTTAAACCTGTATGGGTCATTCAGCACTATTTCTGTAAGCAAAGCTCCCTCTAATTATTTTTGCTTTGAATCATTACACAGTATGCTATCTTTTCTGAAATAATTAAATTACATATGCTTGTGTCCTTGTTATACAATGTGACAGCACCTCTACATAAACATAAAAGTTTATATATCAGAGTCTGTAAACCACACTAGCATACACTGTATTATGTATACATATATATATAATACAAAATATAATACAAAATATATATAATATAAAATGGGAGTTGACAACAGTTACTTTTTGCTGATGATACTGTGCTTTTGGAGGATTCTAAAGAAAAGTTGCAAAAGTTAGTGGATGAGTTTGGGAGGGTGTGAAAAGGTAGAAAGTTGAAAGTGAATATTGATAAGAGTAAGGTGATGAGGGTATCAAATGATTTAGATAAAGGAAAATTGGATATCACATTGGAGGGAGGGAGTATGGAAGAAGTGAATGTTTACAGATATTTGGGAGTTGACTTGTCAGTGGATGGGTTTATGAAGGATGAGGTAAACCATAGAACTGATGAAGAAAAAAAGGTGTGTTGGGGTATCTGTGGAGACAAAGAATGTTAACCATAGAAGCAAAGAAGGGAATGTACGAAAGTATAGTGGTAACAGCACTCTTATATAGGTGTGAAGCATGAGTTGTAAATGCTGCAGCAAGGAGGCAGCTGGAGGCAGTGGAGATGTCATGTCTAAGGGCAATGTGTGGTGTAAATATTATGCAGAGAATTCGAAGTGTGGAAATTAGGAAGAGGTGGTTTGGTCATTTAGAGAGAATGGAACAAAGAAGAATGACTTGGAGAGCATATAAATCTGTTGGGGAAGGAAGGCGGGGTAGGGGTCATCCTCGAAAAGGTTGGAGGGAGGGGGTAAAGGAGATTTTGTGGGCAAGGGGCTTGGACTTCCAGCAAGCATGCGTGAGCGTGCTAGATAGGAGTGAATGGAGACGAATGGTTTTTGGGACCTGACAAGCTGTTGGAGTGTGAGTAAGGTAATATTTTGTGAAGGGATTCAGGGAAACTGGTTAGCTGGACTTGAGTCCTGGAAACAGAAAGTACAATGCCTGCACTTTAAAGGAGGGGTTTAGGATATTGGCAGTTTGGAGGAACATCTAAATTGTCGTATCTGAGCACCTCTGCAAAGACAGTGATTATTTATGAGTGATGGTGAAAGTGTTGAATGATGATGAAAATTTTTTTCTTTTTTGCATTTTTCTTTCTTTTTTGGGTCACCCTGTCTCAGTTGGAAATGGCGAATGTGTTAAAAAAACAAATTTACAAAATGAATTATATACTCTATTTGCTGAGACTCAATGATCATTTATGGTCCATAATATCCCTATACAAATAAAAATATACAGATGACACAATCTTTCAAATTATACAGTATATGCTGTCTTAATCTTCAATCAAACTTATTCTATGAAGAGAATAATTGCTCATGAAAAGTACAATAACTGACAGAGCTCATTATTCAAATAAGATGATCTTACATAATATATGTTAATTGCTAATAAACTTATCAGAAGAAATAACATAACAAATAATGTAGTGTAATGCAGTATCTTAATTCCCTGTTTAGCCACCAACTGTTCAGCAACTGAGGATACATTAGAGAAAAAGTCTGCTTAGTGACAACCTGTTCCCAATTTAGTAACCTACTGTAGTACCTCTCATTAGTAACTTCCAAAAATAAAAATAAATCTTTCACATTTATTGACTGGTTTATTAAAAGCTGTGAACCCACCACATGTACAGTGCACCAAACAATCATATATAAAAGTTATGCCTCTGATCCCCAAAAAGTGAGAATAATAAACAAATCATCATAAGCATACTACATATGTGCCATTCATATAAAAACTGTACTTTTAATGTCTTTGTATTTTGTACCCTAAATACTTAATCACATTTACAATTATGAGTGCCTGTCTGATAAAATAAAAGTATAATGAATTGCTTTCCCATAATAAATCTCCGATTATAACATGGGTGGCTATGGAAAAATGAGGGTTGATAAGAGTGTAAAAAAATCACTTAGTCATCGATTTCTCTGGAATGTATTCTGGTTGCTGAGGAGGTAATTAATCTCTTATAAATGCTTTCGTTATGCTACAATCTTCTTTGATAAGTATACTTTGTTACTGTACTACATATTATCATCATAATATTCATGGCAAGAGCAAAACCCATGTAGTACACATGGTCCTTATGCACACATGAATGCACATGCACACACTACAAACTAAGAAAAGAAACAACAAACATACTTGTAGATCAGCTGCATGAGGTACAAAAGCAGGTACTGAGTGCTACAACCACCAGAAAACTTAAAATAAAAACCCAAGAAGGGACAAAATACAGAAGATGGGAAGGCACAAGTATAGCTCTGTTCCAGTAGCTACAAGTATGTACTACACTATAATTACTCAGTAGGAATTTTACCAGTGGAGATACTGTACATAAAGCAAAAGGAGAGAAAAGGGATAAGGGAGAGAGGAGAAGCACTCCTGATCAAAAACAGACTGAGACAAAAAAAATCCATTCCAGATCACAACGTAGCAACAATAAATATAATTGAGAATATTGTAGAGGCAGTAAACGGAGCCAAGGCTAAACCTGTGATAGTGTGAGATTATGATCAATAAAATAAACATTTGATCTGGTACCCACAAAGAGTCTCAAGAGACATGAAGGAGCAAGCTGACTTGACTATTTGGAACTTCCAAAGCCAGCAAGTTAAAGAGCGATGAGGGTGAGCCTTGTTTTCACTTCCAGCAAAATTAACATTAAGAAAATATATATGGAAAGACCCTGAGAGAAAGCAATCACTGCTGACATTCTGCCACCTTGCAAAACTGCAACTACAAAAAAAATAAGAAGAAATTAGAGAATTAAAAATACTGATGTAAAGGAAAAGTGATGTAGAAATGAGAGATTTTCTGGCACAATAGAGTGGAATGCTGAATACAGGGAACAATCAATCTACTAAATGATGAAAACTTTCAACTACAAGTACATGAGGGCCCCACATATACAGCACCCTCTTTTCAATGTTCCATGTTTTCATTGGCTTTCAACTGAGCTAGTGTTCATTATGCTTGGTGCTGTTATTGCTTTTCTGCCATTTTTGAACAACAGATACATAAGAGCAGGGTGACCGGCACCATATTTTAAGGTAAGTATTGTATGTACTGTGTATTTATTTTACTCTTTTATCTGTTTTATGTGCCTAGCTAAGCTGTATTGAGCATTAAATATATGATAGTGTAAACATGTTATGAGGTGTTTTAGATGCATCTGATAATGAAAAAACTCTTTTTCCACCCACCAACAATTTTCACTTACTGTATGGGGTTGGAAACCTAAGGGCCGTACAAACACGGCTGTCCTGTACAAAAAAAATGGCAGACACATTTGTACCATCCTGTGAGAAAAATAAAAGTGACTAAGAAAATTCAGGTTAAACAAACATAAGCAAAGATAGTGATTATGTATGGGTGAGGTGAGAGTATTGAATGATGATGAAAGTATTTTCTTTCTTTTTGGGGATTTTCTTTCTTTTTGGGTCACCCTGCCTCGGTGGGAGACGGCTGACGTGTTAAAAAAAAAAAAAACAGGCAAATGCCAAGAACATATGAGCATGAAGAAAAAGTAGACCAAACCCAATTAACAAGTTAACAGAAAAAAAATAATTTATTACTTCGAGTGAAAAGGGAAGTTTAAAAACAGTCACATCAAAAGTAGTATGCAATGAGCTCAACATCAACAAAAAGATTCTATAATGTATTTACAGATAAGAAAAGGCAGAACCACAGATAGAAAGGAGGATAAGACAAATGGAACTGGGAAGTGCTGAAACTAGTAAGGAAACAAGGAGGCCTCTAATGGAACTTGACACATCAAATGCATTAGGACCAGATGAAATATCCCCGCCAATATTAAGAAGATATGCAAGCAGCTACTCACACATATTTAACAAATCAATAATTTGATAAATAGCAAATAAAACTATTATTAAAAAAATGACATGTTGGAAGCCCTGAACTGTAGCCAAGTGTCCATAACAAGTGTAATGTAATGTGCAAACTGCTAGAAAATATAAGAAAAACTTAAGTATCTAGAAAGCCCTAAATTTTTCAGAAAAGAACAGCATGGATTCAGAAATGGAAGGTCATATCTTACAGACATATGAGAAACTAACAAATCAGACAGAAAAGAGGGATAGGTGGACTGTATAATCTCAGACTATGTGGTATGTATGCACCACATAAAACAAATCCTGCAGCACACAGTGCATAATGAGAGAAAAAAGTGAGACCCTAATTTTTTATTAAAACAGCGACTTTGCAGTGTTTTTTCGTATGTTTTTTATAGTTGTATTTGCTATTTCTTGATCTCATTTGATAGAATGGAAGATATATTACAGAAATAGAGATGATTTTGATTGGTTTTAGTACTGGAAATGGCTTGAAACTGAGCTCAAAGTAGCGGAAATGTTAAATTTTTGCCGATGTTCAAGAGTAAACGAATGACCTCACACGTCTAATACTGTACATGCCAAATGATGGGTCTAATATACATTCACAAATGTGGTGATGTTATTTATACAATTATTACAATATTGCATAACAGTAAATCTTCTATTTTTTTGGTTTGAATAAAAATTCATTATGTGAATAAAAAATCAATATGGAATTCATTTGTAAAGCCTGAAAACATAACTAATGAACAGAGGAAATGTTAGTTTAGTGTCAGAAATACCTGCATTATTTATTCTGGACCCTATTTTGAAATTGGAATATTTTGAACCTTGCATTAAATTGGCCAAATTACCAATTTCCAATCACTTTATTTTGTAGTTGAAACAGTTGACTTGGCGATTTCTTGTGCTCAATCGATAGAATTGAAGTAATACTAGTGAAATAGCTAAGAATTTGATCGACTGGAATAATGTAATTGGCCTAAAATGGGAGTCAAAACAAGCAAAATCGCCGATGCGTAAATATCCCTGACACATCAAAATTCGCAAGAGCATAATTTCATCAATTTTCCATCAAACTTTGTAGTACTTTTTGTTTTATTACCTTCAGAAAAAGATTCTCTACCATTTCATAAGAAAAAAATAACAAAATTATTTTTTGAAAATTCTTGGACCCTGGTACACACTTTGAAATTTGGCCTCTGGACCCTGAAAGGGTCCCATTTGTCTTAAGCCCATTAGTGTGCAGTTGTGCATTTGTAAGAAATGTTCCAACCATGAAAAAATTGAGTCACTAGATGTACTTTTCTTATTTATACTCTTACTAACTGGCTCTGCCATTAACCCTTTCAGGGTCCAGAGGCCAAATTTCAAAGTGTGCACCAGGGTCCAAGAATTTTCAAAAAAAGCTTTTGTTATTTTTTCTTATGAAATGGTAGAGAATCTTTTTCTGAAGGTAATAAAACAAAAAGTACGAAATTTGACAGAAAATTGATGAAATTATGCTCTCATGAATTTTGATAAGTCAGCGATATTTACGAATCGGCGATTTTGCCGACTTTGACTCCCATTTCAGGCCAATTACATTATTCCAATTGACCAAATTCTTAGCTATTTCACTAGTATTACTTCAATTCTATCGATTGAGCACAAGAAATCACCGCGTCAACTGTTTCAACTACAAAATAAAGTGATCGGAAATTGGTAATTTGGCCAATTTAACACAAGTTCTAAATATTCCAATTTCAAAATAGGGTCCAGAATAAACAATGTAGGTATTCATTGCACTAAACTAGCATTTCCTCTGTTCATTAGTTATGTTTTGAGGCTTTACAAATGAATTCCATTTTGATTTTTTAATTCACATAATGAATTTTTATTCAAACCAAAAAACAGAAGATTTACTGTTATGCAATATTGTAATAATTGCATAAATATCATCACCACATTTGTGAATGTATACTAGACCCACCAGCTGGTATGTATTAGACGTGTGAGGTTGTTTGTTTACTCTTGAACATCAGCAAAAATTTAACATTTCCGCTACTTTGAGCTCAGTTTCAAGCCATTTCCATTACTAAAACCAATCAAAATCATCTCTGTTTCTGTAATATATCTTCCATTCTATCAAATGAGACCAAGAAATCGCAAATACAACTATAAAAAACATACGAAAAAACACTGCAAAATCGCTGTTTTAATCGAAAATCATGGTCTCAGTTTTTTCTCTCATTATACACTGTGTGCTGCATGATTTGTTTTATGTGGTGCACACATACCACATAGATGTATTCTCTCATATCTAGGCCCAAATTTACCACTCACAGCTTATCAGAGTGAGCTGAGCTCATGGCGTAGATCTACGGTTTGGACCCTGAACGTAAAGCCGTAGATCTACGGCACGGACCCTGAAAGGGTTAAGTTATATCCAGCTCCCCTCCCTACCCACATATAAAATACACATGTTCACAAGTTAGAAAAATTTATGTCATGGTTGTTGCACAAGCAAAAGGCATGGGAAACATGAGATGTCTATTTGCTGACAAGGGTACTGGTAGCCAAAATATTTTACAAACTTTATGTATACAAAATATGGTAATTATTCAGCAATTATCCAACAGAGGTCTCAAATAAAAATAACACAATATTTCAGATAAATCAAATTACTACAAAATATGGATATTTCTGATGTAACAGAATAAGTTAATGTACCAAAGAGATTAATTGCACTAAAATTGCATGCAAATGTACTGAAAACTTTGTTTTAGCTGACAGAAATGTTCTCAAGGTATGCTGTATATAACCAACTTAAATGGATAACTTTCCTATCATTTATATTCTCACAGTTTTAATTAAGCAAACAAGTGATGACTAACTATTATGAAGTTAATTTCATAACTGATGGCATCTATATTCTTTAAGTATATTTCCAGTTCCACACTGAAACAATTACGAAGATACAGTGTGAGCTAAATTATTCCAACAAATGATATAACAAAACAAAAGTATGAAACATAACAAGTACTGTATTTTTAGAACATAAAAACTCTAAAAATTAAAAAAAAACAAAAAAATTTACACTAAATAAGCAATATCAATTTAAGTTACATCTCATATATAAAAAAAAATAATATTTTTAATAACAATACCGGGTACAAAAATCTGAATGACATGCCAGGATTACATACAAAAGAATCATCACATGTATCAAAGCTGGGAAGCATACTGCATCAGTGAAGTCAATTACCTGTTGGCTTACTAGAAGACTGGAATTCTCTCTCGTGGAGTCTGAGCCAGATCATCATCCAGAGTAAGTAGTAACTGTAATGAATACAAGTTGAGCATTAAATGATTTTATAACACCCAATTCAAAGTACAATAATGAAAGACTCTATTTACATCAAAACAGTTTAATGTTTAGCAAAGCGCTCACTCTCAAGACTTATTGTGAATATATTACAAAATAATGCACATGATACAGGAGGAAGCATTTATATAAAGACTGGCAAGCCTGCCAGAGTGTAAAGCATTTAACAGGTTTCCATTTCACACACATGACAGGATGGCAGTACATCCCTGTTGCTATCAACCTATTACCTGTACCTTTCAGTAAAAAAATACAGTAAAACCTCACATTAACGGACCTCTCATTAATGGATCTTGGCAATTTTGGACAAAAAAAATTGGCCAAATGTTGGAAATATCAGACAAAATGGACAAAAGTCTGTAATTTCAGATTATGTCCATAGCAATTGTGTCTAGTTGTCTTTTGAAGAATTTGTACCAAGACAGATCATTCTGACATTTGTCTGGTAAGGCCCAGAGCAGCCACGTCCAGCCCCTGTTTGTGTCACTGTTCCCTGAGCTGTAGACCACCCGCATCAGTTTATTGTTTGTGATCCCTCATGCTTACACTCATAATTTAGTCTCTCATTTTCCCTCTATTTAGAGTATACTCTCCATAACCATGGGTTTTCTACATGCATTATTAAGTATCCCCCATTTCTGTACAATGTATCATGTGAAAATAAATTTTGAATTTGAATTTAGTGTAGACGTTAGTGGAACTTCACATCTCCTCTGACTCAGAATAAAAGTTGCTTGGTCAATACTATTCATCACATCATTTTACACCTCATCTCTCCACCATGAAAAGGTAAGTAAAATTACTGTAAATTACATCCAGTATTATAAAATTATTGTACAGTACAGTACTATACCGTAGTGATACAAGTTACAATATACTTGTATTCTTAGTGCCCAGTTGTCTTCTGCAATAGTGGACCAAGTCCACTAGTTCAGAAGACTACCAGATGATTCTGAAAAATAATTTTGTAATTCAGAAGTTTCGGACAATCAACAATACCATACACACTCTCCTTCATATCAGTTTGTTAATGAGAGGGTTCATTGTATGCTAAAAATTCATTACACATGAAAAGGTACAGTTCACTTATCTCTTGATCTAAAAATCAAGTCACAAATACAGCTTCTCCTCACTTAGTGACGTAATAGTTTACCGACAGCTCGGACTAATGACGGGCTCTCCGACCAGTGTGCATACCTAATTACTGTATGTTAGAGCTGATTTCCTCTATTCTGTTTATTACAATATACAGTACACTACTGTATAAGCATTTAAAAATATACCAGAAATATTATAAATGGTGCGGCGACATTAAAACAATATCAAAAATGGTTGACACAAACCCACTACCATTATAGTATGCTCCTCACTTAGCGACGAATTCATTTACTGACGTGGTCTTAGGAATGGAACTCTATCATTAAGTGAGGAGAGGCTGTACTTTTAAAAGCATCATTAACCTGTACTTTTAAAAGCATAATTAACCTATTACAGTGGACCCTCGGCCAACGATGGCATCGTCTAACGTTAAATCCGACTAGCGATACATTTTAACGCAAAAATTTTGCCTCGACTAGCGCTAAAAAATTCGACCAACACGATTCGTTCCATTCGAGACGCGTCCACTTGTGGCCAGTGTTTACAAGCCAGCCAGCCACCGCGGTCCCATCCAAACATACAATCGGAACATTTCATATTATCACCTGCAAAATAAGTCACCATGGGCCCCAAGAAAGCTTCTAGTGCCAACCCTACTATGGAGAATTACTATGGACATGAAGAAAGAGATCATTGCTAAGTATGAAAGTGGAGTGTGTGTCTCTGAGCTGGCCAGGTTGTACACAAAACCCCAATCAACCATCGCTACTATTGTGGCCAAGAAAACGGCAATCAAGGAAGCTGTTCTTGCCAAAGGTGCAACTATGTTTTCGAAACTGAGATCGCAAGTGGTAGAAGATGTTGAGAGACTGTTACTGGTGTGGATAAATGAAAAACAGATAGCAGGAGATAGCATCTCTCAAGAGATCATATGTGAAAAGGCTAGGAAGTTGCATGACAATTTAATTAGAAAAATGCCTGCAACTAGCAGTGATGTGAGTGAATTTAAGGCCAGCAAAGGTTGGTTTGAGAGATTTAAGAATCGTAGTGGCATACATAGTGTGATAAGGCATGGTGATGCTGCCAGTTCGGACCACAAAGCAGCTGAAAAATATGTGCAGGAATTCAAGGAGTACATAGACAGTGAAGTATTGAAACCTGAACAAGTGTTTAATTGTGACACTGACAATGTTGTGAAATACTTTAGGAATGTCATAAAGGAACGGGAGGTACAGGCCTCTATGGACAGATATGTTGTGCGACAGAGGTCCAGTGACTCTCAAGCTGGTCCTAGTGGCATTAAAAGAAGAAGGGAAGTAACCCCGGAAAAGGACTTGACACCTCAAGTCCTAATGGAAGGAGATTCCCCTTCTAAACACTAACACCATCCACACTCTTCCCTCCTCCCATCCCGTCAATCATCACCAGATCCTCAATAAAGGTAAGTGTCATGTAATTGTACATGTCTTCTTCAGTTTGTGTGTATTAAAATTAATATTTCATGTGGTAAATTTTTTTTTTCAATACTTTTGGGTGTCTTACATGGATTAATTTGATTTCCATTATTTCTTATGGGGAAAATTAACTCGACTAACGATAATTTCAATTAACGATGAGCTCTCAGGAACAGATTAATATCGTTGGTCGAGGGTCCACTGTAGTTGTAAACAAAACTCTATACTGTACTTACCATAAAACCAAAGAACATGGCCCCAGCAGATAAGAAGTGCCAAATATCATGCGTATCATAGAAGTGAAGCAGCAAACACTCATGATTATACTGACGACTGTGTGCTGGTGTCAACTCCCAGGTGGTGGTGTGTTGTGTGTAAAAGAAAATAGCTGCTGCCCACCCCAGCAGACACAAGACAAGATACACAAGTGGCTGAAGCTGTAGCCGTTCTTTGTGGCGTAGCTGCAAATATTTTAATACATTAGAAGAATAATTACTAAATTTAAAAAGAAAAACTTTCGCTTTTCTTTTTAAATTTAGTGTGACCTATAATGAAAAATTTTCGTTTTTCTTTTTAAATTTAGTGTGATCTAAAAATAAAAACTTTCGTTTTTCTTTTCAGGTCACACTGCCTTTGTGGAGTACAACTGGTTCACTGAAAAAATAATAGAAAAGTAATGAGTCATTATACTGTATTTGTGTAAAGAAAACTCCATACAAGGGGGAGCTGTATCAAACTGTAAATCAGGGTAAACAGGGCACTGAGCAGCAGAAAAAATGAGCACCAACTTGAAGCAATGAAGCAAAAACAGGTGTGGGGAAGATCAGAGCTATGAAGTTCAAGTTGCCATACTTTGTTATGGGTCTGAGTCAAACTTACACATGGATTAGACCAGGGGTCCCCAACCTGCAGTCCAAGGGCTGCATGTGGCCCTTCCAAGAAATGAATGCAGCCCTCACATGAAATTATGAACTCATTTTCATGTAGGTTCCACACTGCACAGTGTCAACAATTGCAATGCGCATATTGTTATTTTATTATCACACTGGCCGATTCCCACCAAGGCAGGGTGGCCCAAAAAAGAAAAACTTTCACCATCATTCACTCCATCACTGTCTTGCCAGAAGGGTGCTTTACACTACAGTTTTTAAACTGCAACATTAACACCCCTCCTTCAGAGTGCAGGCACTGTACTTCCCATCTCCAGGACTCAAGTCCGGCCTGCCGGTTTCCCTGAACCCCTTCATAAATGTTACTTTGCTCACACTCCAACAGCACATCAAGTATTAAGTATATTGTATAAGTATATTGTTATTATTAGTAAAAATTTCAAAAAATACAAAATATGGCCCTCCTTTAAATTTAGCTTTTTTAACTGGCCCTTTCATACTAAAAGGTTGGGGACTACTGCACAAGACAATATCAACACAAGACAATATCAGTGGTGACCTTTACTTAACTCAGTGGTGACCTGTACTTAGCTCAGTGAGGATGTGTCGAGTGTGCTCTCTGTGGACTGAACCAAGATGCCCTCCATCGAGCAACTTTACTAGCAGCTTAAGGAAGAATTGAGGGTGGTGAAGATGGAGATACGGCGATTGACTGAGGAAAACAAGAGGATTCATAGTAGTCCTCCTGTTGTGAGTCCTCAGGTCAAGAAGGGAACCTGGACAGTGGCTTGATAGCATGGAACGAAGTTGACGATCAAGAAGACGAATGGAAAGGTAGAAACGATGAGGAAGAAAGAGACTGCTGTGGAAACTGTTGTGGAAACATCTAATGCATTCTCCATGCTATCCGACTAATGTGAGTCGACTATTGGGAACGTCACGACAAACGACACCAAGGAAGGTAAGAATATTGTTGTTGTTGGGAATAGCCAGGTTAGGTACATGGATAGGGCCTTCTGCTTGAAGGACAGGAGTAGGAGACAGAGGGTTTGCTTTCCTGGGGCTGGGATGGAGGATATTGTTAGCCGGCTTGACAACATCATGAACGGTAATGGGATCAATCCTATTATCTGCCTCAGTGCTGGAGGCAATGATGTAGGCAAGCATAGAAGTGAGGATTTAGTTAGAAGGTTCAGGACAGCAATTGACATAATTAGGAAGAGGGGGGGAAGCGTCCTGTTATATGTGGCATTTTGCCAAGAAGGGGTGTTGGAAATGAATGGTTGTCCAGAGCAATTGGTATTAATTGTTGGCTGGATAAACACTGTAAGAATAATGTAGTACCATTCATTGACAAGTGGGACAACTTCTATAGCTGAAATGACATCTATGCCAAGGATGGGGGTTCACTTATCCAGGGCAGGTGTGGGTTTTCTTGCTAGCTCAGTTGAGGGGGTTGTTAGGACTTTAAACTAGGATCAGTTAGAGGTATCAGTTTAGAAATGATAAATAATGAGTATGAATATATTGACTTATGCTCTGATATTAAGAATCTTAATAGTAACTGTCATGGAGTAACTGTGGGTAATGATAATTTCAGAAATTGTGTAAAAACAAAGGTGAATAGGAAAAATGTGCAGAAGAAAAAACATATGATGGTATTTTATGCTAACAGTTGAAGTGCAAGAAATAAGATTAATGAACTACGTTTGGTAGCATGTGCTGGGAACTTTGATGTCATTGCATTAACTGAAACGTGGTATGATTTAAAGTCAGGATATGATTGCTGAGTGCAATATGCAAGGGTTTAAGTTGTTCCATATGGATAGATGTAATGGGAAGGGGGCAGAAGTTGCATTATATGTTCAAGAAAATATTAATTGTTGCATAAAAACAGGTATAAAAATAGATGGAACAGCAACAGAATCTGTTTGGGTAGAGTTTGTAGGTCAAGAAAAACTAATTCTAGGTGTAATATACTGACCTCCAGAATTGGATCATGATAGAGGGAGACTTCTTTGAGATGAAATAGTTAGGGCTTCTAGACACAATGATACAGTGATAGTAGGGGACTTTAATTAGTCAAATTGACTGGAATTCTTTGACCGGTAATCTGGAGTCCAGTGACTTTATGGAAACAGTTCAGGACTGTTTTCTGAAGCAGTGTGTAACAGAGCCTACCAGGGGTAATAATTTGCTAGACCTAGTCGTGTCAAATAAAGAAACACTCATAAATAATCTGGAGATCACCGAAGAGCTTGGCGCAAGTGATCACAAATCCATCACTTTTAGCATTAACTGGGAATACAAGAATAATGATAATACGGTAAAAATCCCTGATTTTCGTTCTGCCGATTATAGTGGACTTAGGGAACACCTGTCAAATCTCGATTGGGGTTATCTAGCTAATTATTTTATTGACGATGATCATACTTATGATTACGGAGGGATCTCCATTTGTGCTTTTTTTCTTAATAATGTGCACCATGCTCAGAGTATATACATTCCCCAGAGAAAAATTAGGTCTAATAATAAAGATCCTTTCTTATTCTTTTTTTTTTTTCTTCAACAAACCAGCCGCATCCCACCAAGGCAGTGTGGCCCAAAAAGAAAAACGAAAGTTTTTCTTTTTAAATTCAGTAATTTGTACAGGAGAAGGGGTTACTAGACCCTTGCTCCCGGCATTTTAGTCGCCTCTTACAACACGCATGGCTTACGGAGGAAGAATTATGTTCCACTTCCCCATGGAGATAAGAGGAAATAAACAAGAAAAAGCACTAGAAAGAAAATAGAAAAAAACCCAAAGGGGTGTGTATATATATATGCTTGTATACAAGTATGTGTAGTGTGACCTAAGTGTAAGAAGAAGTAGCAAGACGTACCTGAAATCTTGCATGTTTATGAGACAGACAAAAGACACCAGCAATCCTACCATCATGTAAAACAATTACAGGCTTTCGTTTTACACTCACTTGGCAGGACGGTAGTACCTCCCTGGGTGGTTGCTGTCTACCAACCTATATAGCCAGACTTACATAGCCGGACTTGAGTCCTGGAAATGGGAAGTACAATGCCTGCACTTTAAAGGAGGGGTTTGGGATATGGGCAGTTTGGAGAGATATCTTTATACGTATATACTTCTAAACTGCTGTATTCTGAGCACCTCTGCAAAAACAGTGATAAGGTGTGAGTGAGGTGAAAGTGTTGAATGATGATGAAAGTATTTTCTTTTTGAGGATTTTCTTTCTTTTTGGGTCACCCTGCCTCGGTGGGAGACGGCCAATTTGTCAAAAAAAAAAAATAAATAACGATCCCAAATAGGTTAACAGGAGGCTAAAGCATCTATTAGGGGAGAAAAGGGGAATTTATAGGCACATCAGAAGAGGAGAGGTTAACCTTACTGACCAATATGTTCAGCTTAAAAGAAAAGTAAAAAAGGGGATTAGAAAGGCTAAATGTGACTATGAAATTAGAGTTGCTAATGAATCAAAGACCAATCCAAAGGAGTTCTTTCAAGTGTATAGAACAAAGGTGAAGGAAACAGTAGGACCTCTGAAAATTGGGAATGGACAGCTGACGGATAACGAACTGGAAATGTGTTCCATATTTAATGACAATTTTCTGTCAGTTTTTACACAGGAAGACATATATGAGATTCCAGAAATTAACAATTATTCAGTTCCTGACGATTTCAAACTGACTAATATTACTGTCACGAGGGACATGGTTATCAAACAGATAGACAAACTGAAGCAAAATAAGTCCCCGGGGCCCGACGAGTTGTTTTCCAGGGTACTTAAGGAATGCAAGATGGAACTTAGTCAGCCATTAGCGAGTGTGTTTAATGCGTCCACCCTTACTGGTGATGTGCCAGAGATGTGGAAGATGGCTTTTGTGGTTCCTATATTCAAATCAGGGGATAAGTCCATTCCTTCAAATTACCGTCCAATAAGCCTGACATCTATAGTGGGCAAGTTACTAGAATCAGTTATAGCTGACATTATTAGAAGTCACCTTGAAGAGCACAAATTGATAAATGAATCTCAGCATGGGTTCACGAGAGGTCGTCCCTGCCTGACAAATTTACTGACATTCTTCAATAGAACATTTGAAGCAGCAGACAGCGATAAAGAATATGGCATTGTTTATTTGGATTTTAGTAAAGCCTTCGACAGAGTACCTCACAAGACTCTTAAGAAAAGTGGCAGCTCATAGTATAGGAGGTAAAGTTCTAGCATGGATAGAGGCATGGCTTACCAATAGAAAGCAGAGAGTTTCAATTAATGGGGCCAAATCTGAATGGGGATTAGTCACTAGTGGCGTTCCACAAGGATCAGTTTTAGGCCCACTCTTGTTCATAATTTACATTAATGACCTTGATGAAGGGATTACGAGTGACATGAGCAAATTTGCTGATGATACAAAGATAGGCCGTATGATTCACTCTGAGGAGGATAGCAATGAACTCCAGGAGGATTTGGACAAATTAATGTCTTGGTCTGAAAAATGGCAGATGAAGTTCAATGTGGATAAGTGTAAGGTACTAGTCCTTGGTAATGAAAATAACCTTTGAAGGTGAAGTAGAGCTTGATCATACAGAATGTGAAAAAGACTTGGGAGTCATGATAAGCAGAAACCTAAAGCCAAGACAGCAGAGCCTAAGTGTGCACAACAAGGCTAACAGATTACTTGGATTTGTCTCAAGAAGTATAAGTAACAGAAGTCCAAAAGTTATTTTACAGCTCTATACATCACTAGTGAGGCCTCATTTAGATTATGCTGCTCAGTTTTGGTCTCCTTACTACAGGATGGATATAGACTCATTGGAGAACATACAGAGAAGAATGACTAAAATGATTTACTGTGTAAGAAATCTCCTGTATGAAGATAGACTTAAAGCACTGTGTAACAAAATTTCACTTTTGTCATGTTCCTGGGAAAAAAGCATCATTTCCCAATTCTTTATAACTAAACAAAATTTAAAAAAGCAGTATTGATCCCAGAACTTTGCTTTTGTGGTCAGGACACTTCTGTAACACTTTCAAGAAAGACTGATGTAAAACTATTATGCTCTAGGGCTTTGCTTGGCAAATATAAAAACAGGGGCTCACAACCCAGCATTCAGTTCAGCTCTGGCTACCTGAGAAGACACATCAGAAGAAGTGAAATGGCATCAAGAGGCTGCAATCATTCTCCAGATGCATTCTGCTACATATGTGGTCAATTCATTAAGACAAGCGAAAAGAAGTTCTCTGTAATAGCATCTAAAAAATGTGTGAAGTTTACTAAGCATATTTTGGCATACCAGTTGGGGACCAAGATAAAACATGGGTACCTCATGTTGCTTGTGAGCATTGTAAGAGAACATTGGAAGGTAAGAATGTCATTAGTTATACGAAGAGTAAAATCTTGAACAGGAACATTTTTTAAATGAAGTGTATATAACAGAAACTGATTCTTTTGTTCTTTTACAGGATGGTATAGAGGAGAAAAAAGAGCCATAAAGTTTGCTGTTCCTAGAATATGGCGTGAACCCACTGATCACCCAACCAACTGCTGCTTGTGCCTGGTGGATCCTTCCAAATGCCGAACTGGGAAAAAATACACCTGCTATTTCTTATCCAGACTTTCCCTCTTCTATTGCACCAGCACCACACTGTGCTGATCTTCCTGTACCTACGCCTCCAGAAAGAAGTTAATTGTCAGAAGAAAGCAGAAAATCAGAAAATGAAGAGCACAGTGAACAAGGGAGGAATCTTCATTATCCAAACCAACCAGACCTCAATGACCTTATCAGAGATCTTGGTTTGACAAAGTCAAATGCTGAGCTTTTGATTTCAAGGCTCAAGGCATGGGACTTGGTGGTTGAACGTGTGCAAGTGACAAGCCAAAGAAAATGTCATCAACATTTCTCAAGCTTCTTCACTAATGAAGAGAGGTTGTGCTACTGTAATGATGTATCAGGCATGTTTGATGCCATTGGAATTGCATGCAATCCAGAGGAGTGGAGACTCTTCATTGACAGCTCCTCCAAAAGCCTAAAAGCTGTACTTCTGCACAATGGGAGCAAGCATCCATCTATTCCCTTGGGTCATTCAGTGCATCTTAAGGAGGACTACAACAGTGTCAAACTTATACTGGAAGCTTTGAACCATGATAAGTATGGCTGGGAGGTTATTGGAGACTTCAAAATGGTAGCATTTTTTATGGGAATCCAAGGAGGTTTTACAAAGTTTCCCTGTTATCTCTGTCATTGGGATAGCACAAACAGAGCAGCACATTACCAGAGGAAGCACTGGCCTCAAAGGACTGAGTTCTCAGTGGGAAAACATAATATCAAACATAAACCACTGGTGGATCCTCAAGAGGTTCTGTTCCCTCCATTACACATCAAACTAGGACTAATGAAACAGTTTGTTACAGCTCTTGACAGAGTTGCTGTTTAAGTATCTTCAAGACTTCTTTCCCAAGCTATCAGAGGCAAAGGTGAAGGCTGGAAAAATCATGGAGTGCTCAGAATTTCCAAAGAAACTCACAAAAAAGGAAAAGGAAGCCTGGGAGAGTTTTGTTGCTGTAGCACAAGGCTTTCTGGGCAACAACAAGGCTGACAATTATGTGGAACTTGTTGAGACCTTGGTAAAAAGCTATGGTCAGATGAACTGTAAGATGTCCTTGAAGGTCCATATCCTTGACCCTCATCTTGACAATTTCAAAGAGAATATGGGAGCATACTTAGAGGAGCAAGGAGAGCGCTTCCACCAAGATATAATGGACTTTGAATGCAGAGATCAAGGATCTTATAATGAAAACATGATGGGAGACTACATTTGTGGGCTTAAACGGGGAAGTGATTCGTTGCATGATCACAAATCTAGAAAAACTGCTCATTTTTAACTTTGTAAATATGTTTCATCAAGTCTAAAGTAAAATTTGTGTAAAGTTTTTACATCCAAAACTAGAAAAAAAATATTGAAATTTAGCCATTTTTTGTCAAAAATTCATCCTCTAAGCCACAAAAGCAAAGTTTAAAAGGAATAATGGGCATATTCTATTGCTTTGCAATAAATGGAGTTGGAAAATAATGCTTACCTGCCAGGAACAAAAACTGTGTTACATAGTGTTATGTAAAAATTAAAAACTATGATGAAACTGATGCTGCCCCTGCCCATCTAGGAGAAAATACAAGGATATGCATGCTTGTCCATAGTTGTGGATCACATTCAGAAAGATAGTTGCTATGCACATGTGTTGAAATTCCAATCCTGAGAGGAATCACATCCTGTGCAAAATGCCAATGTGTAGGAAAATGTCAGACTTGCTCAAGGTATTCAAGTGTTAATGCATTGTATCTAATGATATTACAATAAATTAAGTTTCGGATTAATGTACGTGGTATAGTAAACATTTACTGTACAGTACTTACCTTCATTATTATGTAGAATGCGATATACAGGAGAAGGTTAGTCAGAAATATAATGAGTAGGTATGAGGCAAAATCCTTGGGTGTTGTCACTATTCCATAAATGGCCAGACCCCAGTTAGCAACATTTCCCAGTAACAGTAGCACCATGCGGTCACAATACATGGGGCGGCCAATTTGTCGCCAATCACTAAACTCACTTAAGAACCAAGCTTTCATACGCTTGAAGAGCCCCATATCTGTCAATGAAGAATATAGTTTGAGGAAAATCTAAAAATTTTAAAAAAGCCTCAGACCAATTTATTTTTATTTATAAAAGCATTAGCACAATTTCAAATTAGTTAATATTAGTACTCAAAATGTGTACAGAAATCCTCAATATAATAGACTAACAGGAGAAATGTCCAAGTGTCCATTAAATCAGAGTAACGATAAAATACAGCAGAACCTCGGTTTTCGTCATTAATTCGTTCCAGAAAGTCTGATGAAAACCGAATGCAACAAAAACTGAAGAAAATAATGTAAATCCAATTAATCCATTCCAGACACCCAAAAGCATTAACAAAAAATACATTTTATAGAGAATAACTATAGTTTTACAGTTTTACATAGAGAAAACAATGAGAAATAAATATAAAAGACTAATAAAATGGATAAATGAGCATTTAACATCACTTTTATCTTTATTGAAGATTCTTGTTGGCGTATGAAAGACGCAAGGAGGGAAGAGGGAGGAGGAGAGGTTATTGGTTGGAAGGGGAATCCCTCTCCATAAGGACTTCAGTTATCAAGTCCATATCCGGGGTTACTTCCCTTCTTGCGATCTGTTTCATTAGCACATTTAATAACCCCTTTCACAACATCAGATTCCTTGATTTCTTTTTCTCTTCACCAGGATGGAACTGATCACTGATGATGACTTTCCATACATCCTGGCATGATCGGCCACCAATACACCACTTTCGTACTTTGCTACAAATTCTTTCTTGAATTCTATCGTGTTTCTCACCTTCTTTATCAAAGGGCTGGCACTCGGAACTTTCTTTGGCCCCATGGTGGCTTATTTAGCAGTCCCACTCAATAAACAAGCACAAAAAACAATGGATTCTTATGAAATGCTTCGGATGAACATGCAGGGTAATGCTCACTCAATGAGAAACAAAGCCAGACTGACTCAGAACGCGTGGGATGCTTTGTATGGGCGCAGGTAGGCGGACACATTCGGTACAGTAGACCACTGTCAACCTGACGAAAACTGAGGTGATGAACGAAAACTGGGACAAAATTTTGACGCAAAAAGTCATCGAAACCCAAATTCAATGAAAACCAGGGCCAACGAAAACCAAGGTTCTACTGAATGTTATATCTAGTTAGCCGAACTTGAGTCCTGGAGGTGGGCTAGGACCTCGGGTAGCTTTAAGAAGAGATTGGACAAATATATGAGTGGGAGGGGCTGGGTTTGATTGGTGTCAATGGGTACGGGAGTTATTTCTTGGGTAGCTTTAGGTAGAGGTCGTTTTGATAAGGACCTGCCTTGCATGGGCCAGTAGGCCTTCTGCAGTGTTCCTCCATTCTTATGTTCTTATGTTTAAAGGAGGGGTTTGGGATATTGGCTGTTTGGAGTGACATCTAAACTGTCATATCTGAGCGCCTCTGCAAAGACAGTGATTATGTATGAGTGATGGTGTAAGTGTGGAATGATGAAGGTTTTTTCTTTTTGGTGGAAAGGAGTATGGAACAAGTGAATGTTTTCAAATACATGTATTTTAGAGTTGACTTGTCAGCAGATGGGTTTATGAAGGATGAGGTTAACCATAGAACTGATGAATGAAAAAAGGTGAGTGGCGCATTGAGGTATCTGTGGAGACAAAAAATGTTATCCATGGAGACAAAGATGAGAATGTACGAGAGTATAGTGAAACCAACACTCTTATATGGGTGTAAAGCATGGGTTATAAATACAGCAGCGAGGAGGCAGCTGGAGGCAGTGGAGATGTCATGTTTAAGGGCAATGTGTGGTGTACATATTATCCAGAGAACTTGTAGTGTGAAAATTAGGAGGAGGGTGTAGAGTTACTAAAAGTATTAGCAAGGCTGAAGAGGGGTTGAAGTGGTTTGGTCATTTAGAGAGAATGGAACAAAGTAGAATGACTTGGAGAGCATATTAATCTGTAGGGGAAGGAAGGCAGGATAGGGGTCATCCTCAAAAAGGTTGAAGGGAGGGGATAAAGGAGGTTTTTGTGAGCGAGGGGCTCGCTTGATTGTGTTAAATAGGAGTGAATGAAGACCAATGGTTTTTAGGGCCTGATGAGCTGTTGGAGTGTGAGCAGGGTAATATTTTGTGAAGGGATTCAGGGAAACCAGTTAGCCGGACTTGAGTCCTGGAAATGGGAACTATAATGCCTGCACTTTAAAGGAGGGGTATGGGATATTGGTAGTTTGGAGGGACATCTAAACTGTTGTATCTGAGCACCTCTGCAAAGACAGTGAATATGTATGAATGATGGTGAAAATGTTGAATGATGATGAAAGTTTTTTCTTTCTTTTGGGTTTTTTCTTTCTTTTTGGGTCAACCTACCTCGGAAGGAAAAGGCCAGTGTGTTAAATAAATAAATAAATAAATAAATAAATAAATAAATAAATAAATATAATTTTTTTTCAACAAACCAGCAGTATCCCACCAAGGCAGTGTGGCCCAAAAAGAAAAACGAAAGTTTCTCTTTTTAAATTCAGTAATTTATACAAGAGAAGGGTTACTAGCCCCTTGCCCCTGGCATTTTAGTCGCCTCTTACAACACGCATGGCTTACGGAGGAAGAATTATGGTCCACTTCCCCATGGAGATAAGAGAAAATAAACAAGTACAAGAACTAGAAAGAAAATAGAAAAAACCCAGATGGGTGTGTATATATACATTTTTATTTTATTTATTTATTTATTTATTTATTTAATGTCTTTGCAAACAGTACATTGAGATTGTGTATATACAATAGTGAGTTGCAATGCAAAGAGAGCCTCTATTATGCCTAGGCATTATGGGCCAACTTAACATTATTGGCTTACATTCTACTTAATACTAAGGAGTAGTATATCATAGTTGTACAGTAGAAAAGTAATTATTTCATAGTTGTACAGCAGAATATTAATTATAAATGAATCAAAATTTGTATAATACAAAGATATACGTATTTTTATTCTAAAATGCTTTTGTGAAAAACAATGATTCAATTATATTCCTGTCAACAATGGATAAAAGGTTCAATGTGATTGTTTCAGTTATGATGTGGGAGTACATAGGTGAGTAAATGTGTACAGAGTATTTAGCATTTAGTCTAGGGTGATTAAGTGGCTTTTGAGAAGAGTCTTAAATTGATTTTCAAACTGGGTTACTTTAATATCTTCTAGTAATGAATTCCATATTTTTGGGGCCCTTTATGTGCATAGAGTTTTTACACAGTGTGATATAGACACAAGGTATATCAAAAAGAGATCTGAGTCTTGTGTTGTGGTCATGTGCCCTGTTTAGGTTGGTGAGGAAAAGTTTGAGTGGGGGTTTATATTTGTGTGTATTGTTCTGTGTATGTAGTAGGCACATGAATAAGTATGGATGTTCTTAATAGTAAGCAGATTCAGACTTTTGAAAATTGGTGGAGTATGCTGGCAGGAGTAAGAATTTGTTATCATTCTTACTGCTGCCTTTTGCTGGGTTATTAGGGGTTTTAGGTGATTGGATGTTGTTGATCCCCATGCACAAATTCCATATGTAAGATAAGGGTATATGAGTGAATGGTACAGTGCCAGGAGAGCTGATTGTGGAGCGTAGTACCTTATCTTTGATAGTATGCCTACAGTCTTGGAGATTTTCTTGGTGATTTGTTGTATGTGTGTCCGGAACTTAAGGCTACTGTCAAGGTGGATACCTAGGAATTTTCCCTCTGTGAGTCTTGTGACTGATGATCCATTTAGCATAATGTTAATTGGATCATTTGCAGCTTTGTTTCCAAACTGAATGAAATAGGTTTTATCAGTGTTCAGGGTAAGTTTATTAGTCATCATCCAGGCAGATATTTTCTGTAATTCAGCATTGACTGTGTTTGCTAGTATGACTGTGTTTGGGTGGGAAAATACATGTGTAGTGTCATCTGCAAATAATATGGGTTTGAGTAGCTGTGATGCATTCGGTAGATCATTGATGTAGATGAGAAAGAGGAGTGGTCCAAGGATGCTTCCTTGTGGGACTCCTACTGTGATTGGTTGGGTGGAGGAGTTTGCATCATTTGTATACACATATTGAGTTCTGTTACTAAGGTATGACGTTAGGTAGTTGAGGGAGTGGCCTCTGATACCATAGTGCATTAATTTGGAGTACAGTAGTTCATGGTCGACTGTATCGAAAGCTTTATGTAAATCAATGAAAATGCCCAGCGGGGCTTCTTTCTTTTCAAGTGCGGTATATATTAGTTCTAGCAAGTGTATGATAGCGTTATTTGTGCTTTTATTATTCCTGAATCCAAACTGATAAGAGTTTAATATGTTGTGTGAAACGAGGTAGGAATAGATCAGTCTATGAATTAATTTTTCAAAGATTTTAGAGAGCAATGGTAAGTTAGATATTGGTCTATAGTTATTCAAGTCAGCTTGGTTACCTCCTTTGTGGATCGGAGTGACCCTCGCTATTTTGAGGATTGTTGGGAAGGTAGATGATTCAATGGAGTTGTTAAAGAGCGTTGCAATAATTGGTGACAATACTTGAGAAGCTTTTTTGTACATAAAAGCAGGCAAGTTGTTTATGTCTCCTGCCTTGTTTTTAAGGGTGTTTATGATGAGCATAACTTCAGTGGGGTTGGTTGGAGCTAGGAATAGTGTATTTGGGTAGGTTCCTATGAGGTAGTCTGATGGACGGGCATTTGTGCTTGGTATTTTGTTTGCTAGATTTTTTCCTATGGTGGAGAAGAAAACATTAAGTCTGTTTGCTGTTTCGGTTGGAGTGAGTAGGGGTTCATCTGATTTTGTTAGTTTGATTGTTTTGTTTTTGGATAGCTTTTTAGTTCCAAGAATTTCAGATAGAGTTTTCCAGGTTTTTTTCATATCACCTTTGATGTTATGTAATCTATTTTCATAATACAATTTTTTTGACCTTCTTATCAGGCTGGTAAATGCTGACGAGTAATTTTTCGACTGTTCTCTAGTTATTTGACCCATTCTATACTGTTTTTCATATTTGTGCTTTGTGTTAATGGATTTGAGGATGCTTGGTGTTAGCCAGGGATTATTCAGTCTCTTTGCTGTGATCTGTTTAGTTTTTCTGGGGCAATGTCTGTTATAGAGGCATTGGGCTTTTTTAAGAAAATTATTTATACATTCATTCATATCTGTATATGTTTCAAGCTCATTTTGCCAATCGATGTTATTCATAGCTGCTATGAAGTTGTTAACTTCTGTCTCGTTATGTAGTCTGAAGGTTACTTTAGTAATGTCTTGTGGTAGTTTGCCCAGATTAGTTATGAGAAAGGTTGGGTAGTGGTCTATAGTGTTGTCTGTGATTATGCCTGATTTTAAAGGGGATATGGTGTTTGTCCAGATGTGGTCTATTAAGGAGATGCTTGTCTCGGAGATTCTTGTAGGCTTAGATATTGTTGGTAGCAACAGGCAGTTACTCATTGTGTTTGTGAATTCGGTTACTTGTGGGTCCTGGTCGTGTAGTATGTTTATGTTGAAATCACCTGTTAGTAGTAGGTGGTCTTTGTTCATGTGTGCATCAGTAATCATGTTTCCTAGTTTTTCACTAAAGTGATAAATGTTTGACTGTGGTACTCTGTAGATGTTTATAACTGTGAGGGGTTTTTGCAGGTCTTTTGATTTAAATTTGGCTATGATATATTCTCCATGTTCATTCCTTGTGCAAGATTTATTGATACATTCGAGTTTATTTGAATAGTATATAGCTGTTCCTCCCCCTTGCTGGTCTGTTCTACAGTTGTGTATGGCCATGTAGCCAGGAATGGTATAGAAATCTGTAATATCAGGCTTAAGCCAGGTTTCTGTGAGTGTGATGATTGATATATTGGAATGAAGGGAACTGAGTAATGCTGTGAGGTCATCATAATGTTTGCTCACGGATCTGACATTGTAGTTAAAGTTGGTTATGTTATTGTTTGCACTGAGTAATGTCTTCGCTTGGTGTGCTGTTAAGTAATTACAGTTACTGGTTGATTCGTGTAATTCATTTTGTAAAAAGTTTACATCAGGATCTATGCCTGTAATCATAGGATGAGAGTAATTTTCCAAACTAGATTTTCTGAGTAAAATGATTTAAGATTTATATTGAATCTACAACTAGACTTATGACTAAGACATCCTGATTAATCTAAAACTTGTAAAAATTTGAAAGAAAATGGGATTATTACAGAATTGATAATTCAGTTATACACTTAACCCTTTCAGGGTCCGTCCCTTAGATCTACGGCTTCACGTTGAGTGTCCAAACCGTAGATCTATGCCAAAATTCTAGTGCCGTCAAATTTAGAGCGAAAACGCTCATAGGCCTACATGTGAGAGAACGGGTCTGCATGGTGGGTGTGCGCCATAAACAAAAAATCTAGGCGCCCGCATAGCATTGTGGGAACGCCGGCTCAGTTACCCTTGTTCACCATGCCTCGTCGCAAGTCAGCTCTCACTCCCTGGAAAATTGGGACTCTCCTCTTCCTATCTGATAGTTCTGACAGTGATGGAAGTGGAAATGAAGACGAATTCTACGGCTTTGATCAGTTAGTGACCGAAAAGAATGACCAGGATATCAATAATAGTGCAGAAAACCCTGACGATCCTCAACCTTCTACCTCTGGTGTGGGCACTCGTGACTCATGGTCGGTTGTTCCTCAACGCAAGAGAAAACTAATATTTTCGCGTGGCCAAGCCTCTGACTTCAGTAATGATGATGATAGTGACGTGGATTGTGATTTTATTGCGCTCGACGATCATTCGAGTAGTGATAGTGAGGAATCATATTCACCAGTGAAGCGTCGGTATGTTCACCGCCGCATGCACTAGGGTAGTGTACCCTATACTGTGCCCAGGGGACGGAGTACATCCCGGAGTACATCCCGTGGCCCTACACCAGTTTTAGGTAGTGATAGTGAGGATGATGTGGCTACACTTGGCATGGATAGACCACAGGCATCAGTTGATGGTGTTAGTGGTGATGGTAGTGGCACCGCCATGCTTGACTCACCAGCCCACGCTGGGACCCACGCTGCTGACTCGTCAGTTCAAGGACAAAGCGGAGCGTCAGCCACCAGCCCACCACAACCACAACCACCCGCACAACCAGCCTAT
This sequence comes from Cherax quadricarinatus, assembly GCF_038502225.1. Lineage (NCBI taxonomy): Eukaryota > Metazoa > Arthropoda > Malacostraca > Decapoda > Parastacidae > Cherax > Cherax quadricarinatus. Next base: position 22,159,676 of record NC_091332.1, read on the forward strand.
GATGTCCAGTATCCACCAGCAAACCATATGTGGGATTGGCAGCAAAATCCCAATTTTGTTCCCAAGCCTCACCACTTTGATGACTCTCAAAGTGGAATTCTACCTACTTGTCCCCTTGGAACCACGGCCAATGAACTGGAATTCTTTGAATTATTCTTTGACCAGCCATTGATGGAAACTATTGTCAGGGAAAGTAATAAGTATTTTGAGTACACCATGACAAATACGATCTTATCACCACAGTCAAGACTACACAGGTGGAAAGAGACGACTGTTGCAGAAATGTATTTGCTTTTTGCAACAATAATGCTTATGCCTCATGTGTATAAGCATAATATAAAAGAATACTGGTCCACAGATCGGCTAATTTCTACCCCGGTCTTCAGTGAAATCATACCAGTGAACAGGTTTATCTTACTCTTACATATGTTGCACTTCTCTGACAAAACCAGGCCTGACAGAAGTGACAGGTTATACAAGATTAGAAATGTTTTCATGTATCTCAAATAAAAGTTCAGCATATACTTATATCCATTCAAGAATCTTGTAATTGACGAGTCTTTGATTTTGTTCAAAGGTAGACTGTCATTCAAGCAGTATATACCGAGCAAGAGGAAACGCTTTGGTATAAAACTGTTTGTACTCTGTGATTGTGACAGTGGCCTGGTGTTGGATATTGTTGTATACACGGGTAGTAAAACATTGAAAGATACCAAGATGTTATTGGGTATCTCAGGTGACGTAGTGAGAAACATGATGGCACCTTATCTTGGTAAGGGGCATACATTATATACCGATAACTGATACACAAGCCCATTACTCAGTGATTTCATGCGAGTGAACAAGACAGATGTGTGTGGCACAGTGCGTTCTAATCGTAAACATATGCCCAGGCTCAACGCAGGTGCTCGTGGTGATGACGTGCAGGTGTTTACTGCCAATGACATCATGGCATTACGGTGGCATGACAAACGAGATGTCACATTGTTGACAACCATTCACCGTAATGAAATGCAAGACAGTGGCAAAGTTGATTGAGTGACTAATGAACGCATTCGAAAACCAGTGACAGTGATTGATTATACACAAAACATGCGCTTGGTTGACAAATGTGACATGCAGATTGGTTTTGTTGACTGTGTTCGTAAGAGTTACAAGTGGTACATGAAACTTTTCTTCCATCTCATGGACATTTCAATGCTCAATGCATATAATATGTACCAAATAAAGACTGGCAACAGACCACCGTATGGTGAATTTTGTTTGTCTGTTGTCAGACAACTCATAATGAAGTACCAGGTAACAACACCTGCTATACAACAAGGTCCTCGAATTCCTCAGGATATACCCAAGCGTTTGAGGAGGGAAGGTGATCATTTCATAATACAACTTCCTTCAACTCAGAAGAAATTTGCTCAGAAGAGATGCATCGTCTGTGCACAAACAAAACGACGGCAACAAAGACGCAAAGACACTCGGTTTATGTGTGAGGAATGTAAGGTGCCTCTGTGCATGGTGCCTTGTTTCAAGGAGTTCCACAAGCTCCAGCAGTTCTAAAACCATGTCAAGTGATTGTAAATATGTAAATATATGATAGAACATTAGTATTACACAAGATTTGTGCATGTTTATTGTAATAAACAACAGTGGTAAACAATAATATGATAATAACTTTAGTGCGGTTATTGTGTTCAATACAGTGAGTTTATATATATACATTATATACAGTATTGGTCTCTCAGGCCCCAAATGTTAGTAGGAATAGAAAAAATTGGAAAAGAAAAGAAAAAAATGTAAAAACCGCAAAATAATGGAATGCGCGTATGTGGAATTCGTCGATGTTGCCGCCACCGCATCATTTTTGACAAACTTCTTGGCACTGTATCTCGGTAAGTACTGATCAGAATTTTTTTTTTGTCTTATTACCTTCACAAAAATATGCTCTTTAATTCTGTAAGAAAAAATAATTTTTTTTTTTTTTTCAAAATTTCTTGGACACTGGAGCACCACTTCAGATATTGGCCTTGGACCCTGAAGGGGTTAAGTATCTAATAGCACCTTAATTATTTTAACAAGTGAGTTTATGAACTACAGTAGATAATTACAGTTAAAATAAAGGAGCTAATGGACATAATAGTAAAAGAATGTTTTAAAAGCAAAATCAGTAGCACCTGAGGTAGTCTATAGCACCTAGAATATTTTAATAGCAAAATAGTGAACTTATTACACTTTAGCCCCTGAGAATAGCACTTTGATTATTTTAACAATTGTGAATATATGAACTGAGGTAGTTATTTAAAGCTAAAATAAGGGAGAAAATATATAAGGGACTAAATTAAGTAAAGGTAAACAAAGTTCAATGGACAGATATCATGCTTGTACATGTATGTGTAGTGTGACCTAAGTGTAAGTAGAAGTAGCAAGGTGTACCAGAAATCTTCCATGTTTCATCTTTCTTTCAACACACTGGCCATATCCTACCGAAGCGGGGTGGCCCAAACGGAAAAACAAAAGTTTCTCCTTTTACATTTAGTAATATATACAGGAAAAAGGGTTACTAGCCCCTTGCTCCTGGCATTTTCGTCGCCTCTTACAACACGCATGGCTTACGGAGGAAGAATTCTGTTCCACTTCCCCATGGATGTAAGAAGAAATAAACATGAACAAGAACTAGAAAGACAATAGAAGAAAACCCAGAGAGGTGTATATATATATGCTTGTACATGTATGTGTAGTGTGACCTAAGTGTAAGTAGAAGTAGCAAGATGTACCTGAAATCTTGCATGTTTATGAGACAGAAAAAAGACACCAGCAATCCTACCATCATGTAAAATAATTACAGGCTTTCGTTTTACACTCACTTGGCAGGACGGTAGTACCTCCCTGGGCAGTTACTGTTTACCAACCTACTACCTAGGTTGGTAAACCTAGCTTGGTAGACAGCAACCACCCAGGGAGGTACTACCGTCCTGCCAAGTGAGTGTAAAACAAAATCCTGTAATTGTTTTACATGATGGTAGGATTCCTGGTGTCTTTTGTCTGTCTCATAAATATGCAAGATTAAAGGTAGGTCTTGTACTTCTACTTACACCTAGGTCACACTACACATACATGTGCATGTTTATTTATACACACTCATCTGAGTTTTCTTTGATTTTATCTTAATAGTTCTTGTTCTTATTACTTTTCCTTTTATATCCATGACAAAATGGAATAAGAATCTTTCCTCCGTAAGCCATGCGTGTTGCAAAAGTCAACTAAAATGCCGGGAACAATGAGCCAGTAACCCCTTTTTCTGTAATAACTACTAAAAAGAATAAGAAGAAAATTGTCAAAGTAGGCTGTCTGAATGTGCATGGATCTTGTGCAGATGATAAGAAAGAGATGATTGTGGATGTTATGAATGGAAAGAAGCTGGATGTCCTGGCTTTAAGTGAAACAAAGCTGAAAGGGGTGGGATAGTTTCAGTGGAGAGGAATAAATGGGATTAGGTCAGGGGTTTCAAATAGTTAGAGCTAAAGAAGGAGTAGCAATAATGTTGATGGATTAGCTATGGCAGGTAAAGAAGGACTATAAATGTATTAATTCGAGGATTATGTGGAGTAAAATAAAGGTTGGATGTTAAAAGTGGGTTATAGTAAGCGTATATGCACCTGAAGAAGAGAGAAGTGTAGAGAAGAGAAAGAGATTTTGGGCAATGTTGAGTGAATGCTTGGGGAGTTTTGAACCAAGTGTGAGAGTACTTGTGGTTGGGGATTTCTATGCTAAAGTGGGTAAAAATGTTGTGGAGAGAGTAGTAGGTAAATTTGAGGTGCCAGGGGCAAATGAAAATGGGGAGGCTTTAATTGAGCTATGTGTAGAAAGAGATTTGGTAATAAGTAATACATATTTTATGGAAAAGAGGATAAATAAATATACAAGGTATGATATAACACGTAATGAAAGTAGTTTATTAGATTATGTACTGGTGGATAAAAGGTTGATGGGTAGGCTCCAGGATGTACATGTTCATAGAGGAGCAACTGATATATCGGATCATTATTTAGTTGTATCTACAGTTAGAGTAAGAGGTAGATGGGACAAGAGGAAAATGACAACAACAAGTAAGAGGGAGGTGAAAGTGTATGAACTAAGGGAGGAGGAAATTCGAGTGAGATATAAGCAACTATTGGCAGAAAGGTGGGATAGTGCAAGTATGAGTAGTGGAGGGGGGGGGTGAAGAGGGTTGAAATAGTTTTAAAAATGCAGTATTAGAATGTGGGGCAGAAGTTTGTGGCAAAGTGTTATACGAAGAGTAGAGTATATGGAGAATAAAAGAAATGTGAAGAGTCGGTGAGAGAGTGCAAAAGGAGAGCAGATGATAGAGTGGGAGAGGCACTGTCAAGAAATTTTAATGAAAATAAGAAAAATTTTTGAAGCAAGTTAAACAAGAAAGCATAGGGAACGAATGGATATGTCAGTTAAAAACAGAGTAGGGGAATTAGTAGATGGGGAAAGGGAAGTATTAGGTAGATGGCGAGAATATTTTGAGGAACTTTTAAATGTTGAGGAAGGGAGGCGGTAATTTCATGCACTGGCCAGGGAGGTATACCATCTTTTAGGAGTGAAGAAGAGCAGAAAGTAAGTGTGGTGGAGGTACGCGAGGCATTACGTAGAATGAAAGGGGGTAAAGCAGCTGGAACTGATGGGATCATGACAGAAATGTTAAAAGCAGGGGGGGGGATATAGTGTTGGAGTGGTTGGTACTTTTGTTTAATAAATGTATGAAAGAGGGGAAGGTACCTAGGGATTGGCAGAGAGCATGTATAGTCCCTTTATATAAAGGGAAAGGGGACAAAAGAGATTGTAAAAATTATGGAGGAATAAGTTTACAGAGTATACCAGGAAAAGTGTACTGTAGGGTTATTATTGAAAGAATTAGAGGTAAGACAGAATGTAGGATTGCAGATGAGCAAGGGGGTTTTAGAGTGGGTAGGGGATGTGTAGATCAATTGTTTACTTTGAAGCATGTATGTGAACGGTATTTAGATAAAGGTACGGAAGTTTTTATTGTATTTATGGATTTAGAAAAGGCATATGATAGAGTGGATAGGGGAGCAATGTGGCAGATGTTACAAGTATATAGAATAGGTGGTAAGTTACTAAATGCTGTAAAGAGTTTTCATGAGATAGTGAGGCTCAGGTTAGGGTGTGTAGAAGAGAGGGAAAATACTTCCCGGTAAAAGTAGGTCTTAGACAGGGATGTGTAATGTCACCATGGTTGTTTAATATATTTATTGATGGGGTTGTAAAAGAAGTAAATGCTAGGGTGTTCGGGAGAGGGGTGGGGTTAAATTATGGGGAATCAAATTCAAAATGGGAATTGACACAGTTACTTTTTGCTGATGATACTGTGCTTATGGGAGATTCTAAAGAAAAATTGCAAAGGTTAGTGGATGAGTTTGAGAATGTGTGTAAAGGTAGAAAGTTGAAAGTGAACATAGAAAAGAGTAAGGTGATGAGGGTATCAAATGATTTAGATAAAGAAAAATTGGATATCAAATTGGGGAGGAGGAGTATGGAAGAAGTGAATGTTTTCAGATACTTGGGAGTTGACGTGTCGGCGGATGGATTTATGAAGGATGAGGTTAATCATAGAATTGATGAGGGAAAAATATATAGCCGTCCTGCTCCACCTCTGGTTAGTGTGACTTTGTCAATGGTCCAAGTCGGACTGAAACGTCGTCGTAAGCTTCTCTCTTTTATGTGCGGGTTATTTGTGTACAAAGAAAATAGAAGAAAACCCAGAGGGGTATGTATATATATGCTTGTACTTGTATGTGTAGTGTGGCCTAAGTGTAAGTAGAAGTAGGAAGACATACCTGAAATCTTGCATGTGTATGAGAGAATAAAAAGACACCCGCAATCCTACCATTGTGTAAAACAATTACAGGCTTCCGTTTTACACTCACTTGGTAGGATGTTAGTACCTCCCTGGGTGGTTGCTGTCTACCAACCTACTACCTATAGTTCCACTGTATATACACATATATTTTGTTTTTTTAACAAGTCGGCCATCTCCCACCGAGGCAGGGTGGCCCAAAAAGAAAGAAAATCCCCAAAAATAAAAGACTTTCATCATCATTCAACACTTACGCCTCACTCACACATAATCAGTGTTTTTGCAGAGATGCTCAGAATACAACAGTTTAGAAGCATATACGTATAAAGACACACAACATATCCCTCCAAACTGCCAATATCCCGAACCCCTCCTTTAAAGTGCAGGCACTGTACCTCCCATTTCCAGGACTCAAGTTCGGCTATATAAAAATAACCAGTTTCCCTGAATCCCTTCACTAAATATTACCCTGTTCACACTCCAACAGCTCGTCAGGTCCCAAATACCATTCATCTCCATTCACTCCTAACACGCTCACGCACGCTTGCTGGAAGTCCAAGCCAATTGCCCACAAAACCTCCTTTACCCCCTCCCTCCAACCTTTTTGAGGACGGCCCCTACCCCGCCTACAGATTTATATGCTCTCCATGTCATTCTACTTTGATCCATTCTCTCTAAATGACCAAACCACCTCAACAACTCCTCTTCTCCTAATTTTCACACTCCAAATTTTCTGCATAATATTTACACCACACATTGATTGCCCTTAGACAGGATATCTCCACTGCCTCCAACCATCTCCTCGCTGCAACATTTACAACCCAAGCTTCACACCCATATAAGAGTACCACTATACTTTCATACATTCCCTTCTTTGCCTCCATAGATAATGTTTTTTGTCTCTACATATACCTCAACGCACCACTCACCTTCTTTCCTTCATCAATTCTATGATTAACCTCATCCTTCATAAATCCATCTGCTGACACGTCAACTCCCAAATATCTGAAAACATTCACTTCTTCCATACTCCTCCTCCTCAATTTGATATCTAATTTTTCTTTATCTAAATCATTTGATACCCTCATCACCTTACTCTTTTCTATGTTCACTTTCAACTTTCGACCTTTACACACTCTCCCAAACTCATCCACTAACGTTTGCAATTTTTCTTTAGAATCTCCCATAAGCACAGTCATCAGCAAAAAGTAACTGTGTCAATTCCCATTTTGTATATGATTCCCCATAATTTAATCCCACCCCCTCTCCTGAACACTCTAGCATTTACTTCTTTTACAACCCCATCTATAAACATATTAAACAACCATGGGGTCACCTCACCTCAGTGGGAGATGTCCAGTGTGTTAAACAAAATTTTAAAATGTATTACATTATTTACATAATTCTGAAGAGAATTACTCTAAGGAAATAATATAAATTGAGAATCCCTTTGCACTTACCACATTTCCATCTTCCCATGTAATAAATGTAACATGATAGGAGGAGGCAGGAGATAACATGTATCATGCCAAATATGATCAAAAATGCAAGACTTCCTGATAAGACACCAATCACACCAAGAAGAACTGCCACTGCCAAGGCAGCAAAGGTTGCACTAGCACTTGCATTAATGTCCGGGTGACGCGTTTGGTATATCTTCAGCATGGAGAGCACCGAAATGACATACATGAATGATGTATCTGTCAGGAACAGAATAAAAATTAAACGTGTTTAACTCTGGCGAGGTAATCATGGATGAGTCATAAAACAAAATTGTGACAAACCTCACATTCACTTCAATAATTGTTACTTTGTATGTTCAATACCAACAATCAATTCTGAATAGTCCTAACTGGGTACAATGTACCTGGCTATAATGAAAACTATTTCTATAAATATACCTCTCTAGGGTTAATCAATTAACAGACAATTTCATACTGGACATATCTGTGCATACTTTATGTATATTACAGTTTAGAATCTCTGCAATGTGAAATATTATCATTTGTATTTATGTTAAGAAAAATACAATATAGTAAAAATTAAATTAAAATTCAAAACATTTAATTCAAAAACTATATAAAATAATTTTCCAGGCAGTCAAAACAAACTTATGCCTAAATTTATAACTTGATCTGGAATACATGACAGTATGTTATCTAAGGCTAGTGATTCAGTCTTAAGTACAGATATAACAGGGCAAGAATGAAAGAAATTATAATAATGATACTCTGCTATGGGGCATATTGTGAAATGCATATTTCTCTCTTCATATCTGTGTAGTGTAGTGGTGCACCAAAGATTTGGGTCTGCTTTTTTGGAAGAGGAAGAGGTACCCCTTTATAAAACCTCTTAGTCCTCCCTTATAATACACTGTTAATATCTAGCATGTTTAGCAGTACAGCATAAAGTAATTTATAAAGTGTAGTTTGTACATGTCAATCACAGTGGAACCTCGAATGTTGAATTTAATTCGTTCCAGATGTCAATTCAACAACCAAAATGAATGACAACCAAAGCAATTTCTCCCACGAAGAATAATGTAAACGGAATTAATCCATTTCAGACCCCAAATGACAATATATTTAACTGAAATACTGTACAGTAAATGAAAATTTAACCCCCTCTTACCTGTCCGAGGAGAGCTAATGGTATACTGGAAGCAGGGGGTGGAGGAGAGGAGGGATTATGTTACTGCTTGGAAGAAGTCACCTTCTATTAATATGTCAGGCAACTGTCCTTCTGGTGTCATTTCTCTTCTTTGTCTCTATTCACCACTAACACTTTGTTCTGGCTCACTGGTACTTTGTCTCACTAAAAACCTGTCCAGTGAGGTTCATTTCAGGCTCCATTTTAACACTTGTCTAAATTGAGACCTTACACTGTCAATGTACATATTAGAGAGATGGATGGCCAATGCTTTGTTGAAAAAGATCGAAAAGAAGGTAGAAAAGTGTGAAAAGAGGTTGGGAAGGGTAGAAATACATACTGTATGCTACTGTATGCTGTTGCCATCACAAACACTCCACTGTAAACAAACTACCTATGATGTAACTAAGAGTTATTACACTTTTTGTATTGTGTTTCTATGTTTTTTGTAATGTTATTTTGGCTATTTTGGAATACTATTTACTATAAAACTGTCTGATTCAGGGCGAAATGACACAAAGCTGAGGTAGTTTTTGACGTAAAACATTCATTAAAATTTTAGCATGGAAAGTAATGTTAATATGTTTCCATGATAAAAGGTTTCACTTTGAGAGCCATCTTGTAGGAGGACACATTAATCACGTATCATGACACTACTGACTTACCCAATTTACTCACCTTTAATACAGAGAATTTCTATTTATAAATGAATGTACAGTGGACCCTCAGTTATCAGTCGTAATCCATTCCAGAAGGTCGGCCTAAAACCGAAATGGCCGAAAACCTTAATAATATTTCCCATAAGAATTAATGTAAATACAATTAATCTGTTCCAGACACCCAAAAATATTAACAAAAAACAATTTTAGTAAAGATTAATTATATTTTTACATACACAAAACAATGAGAACTAAATAAAACAAATACATGAACAATTAAATCATTATTACATACCTTTATTGAAGACTCTTGTTGGCTTATGGAAGATAGGGAGGAGGAGAGAGGGAGTTGGGGTTATTGTTTGGAAAGGGAATCCCTTCCATAATGACTTCAGGTAAAAAGTACCTCTCTGGGGTTACTTCCCTTCTTTGTCTTTTAATGCCACTAGGACCAGCTTGAGAGTCACTGCACACCTGTCACACAAAAAATCTGTCCAGAGAGATCTGTTTCTGGTGTCTCTAAGATTTCCCTGAAGTGTGACAAGGTTTTGTCACTGAACATGTTGCAGATATGGCTTGTTTCAGCTTGGTCAGGGCAATATTTCTCCACAAAAGCTTGCACCCTACTCCACATTAAATAAATCTTCTTAATCTCTGAAGAAGGCACCTCCTTCCCTCCCTCTTCCTCCTCCTCTGAAGCAAGTTTCTCAGCTGTGGTCTGTTGCTGTTCCAGATGAAGCTCTTGCAGCTTTTCAGTGGTTAGCTCTTCACTGTGGTCCTCCACCAACTTTTACACATCCTCGCCACTAACCTCCAATCCAAAGACAATAGATTCCACAACAGGTGTAGGGTCCTCAGGGTCATCCCCAAACCCTTCAAATCCCTCTCTTGGACACAATCTGGCCACAATTTTCTCCAAGCAGAGTTCAAAGTCCTGGAAGTCACTCCCTGCCAAGCCTTACCTATAAGGCTTATGCAATGGAGGATATTGAAGTGATTCCTGCAGAACTCTCTTAGGGTCAAGTCAGTATCTGAGGTCACTTCAAAGCACCTTTGAAACACTGTTTTGGTGTAGAATTTTTTGAAGTTAGAAATGACCTGCTGGTCCATGGGCTGGATGAGAGGAGAGGTGTTAGGAGGCAAGAACTTCACTGTTACAAAGAGGCCTGAGCTTGCTATCACCTGCAGCTCATAAGACTGCCATCCCCACGAGCCCCTTTGAGGCGGGGTAGATGGCAGACCAGAGGCCTAGCTTCTCCCTACGAGCCCCGTGAGGGCGGGGGATGTGGCTAGGCCTGGGGACAGTTGGTCCCAAAGATGAGGGGGTAGCTGTACCTCCTCCCATGGAAGACTTAGGTCTCGGGATACTCCCCAGATAGGGAGCCAAGGCCGGGTCACCACTACTTGGAAAAGACCCGGGCCGGGAGAATACCGGCGAATAAGAAAAAAAAAAAAACTGTTACAAAACGGAAGCCCCTAAACAATTGGTCTTCCAAGTCTGGAGGATGAGCAGGAGCATTGTTCAGTACCAGGAGGCACTTGAGTGGCAATTTACGTTCCAGGAGGTATTTTTTTCACACTGGAGCCAAACACATCATTGACCCACTCTTTGAAAATGTGCCTTGTGACCCATGCCTTATTATTAGCTTTCCACATCACACACAATCTATTCTTGACAACATTGTTTTTCTTGAACACTCTGGGATTTTCAGAGTGATAGACCAGCAAAGGTTTCACTTTGAAATCCCCACTAGCATTAGCACAGAACAAAAGAGTAAGCCTGTCTTTCATAGGCTTGTGTCCCGGCAGTGCTTTTTCCTCCTGCATAATGTAGGTCCTCTTTGGTATTTTCTTCCAAAAGAGGCCTGTTTTGTCACAACTGAACACTTGTTGGGGGAGGAATCCTTCAGCCTCTACATAACCCTTGAATTCCTGCACAAATTTTTCAGCAGCACATTTGTCAGAACTTGCAGCCTCCCCATGCCTTACCACATATTGTATGCCACTATGGTTCTTAAATCTCTCAAACCAGCCTTTGCTGGCCCTAAATTCACTAACAGCAGCACTTGTTCCAGGCATTTTCTTTACAAGATCCGCATGCAACTGCCTTGCCTTCTCACAAATAATCGACTCCATAACACTATCTCCCGCTAATTGTTTTTCAGTGATCCACAACAACAGTAACCTCTCCATATCTTCCATTATCGGTGACCTTTGTTTCATTAGCACATTTACTCCTTTTGCAACATTAGCTTCCTTGATTTCTACTTTCTTTGCCAGGATAGAAGTGATTGTTGATTTATTTTTCCGATATATCCTGGCAAGTTCTAGCACTCGAACACCACTCTCGTACTTTTCAACAACTTCCTTCTTAATTCCATCATGTTTCTCACTTTCTTTACCAAAGGAACTTTACTAGGAACTTTTATTGGGGCCATGGTTACTTATTTCACAGTTGCACTTAATCAATAACCATGATAAACAATGAATTATAGAGAAATGTTTGAATGAATGAGCAGAAGCTTCCTCACTCGACCACAGACAAAGCCAGACTGACGCGCCAGCGACGGGTTGACGTGTCCCATACGGCTGATAAGCGAAATAACAGCCGATAACCGGAAGCCAAAAAAACGGCCAATAACTAAGTTGGCTGATAAGCGGAATGGCCGATAACCAAGGGTCCACTGTATCTGTTAAAGAAAATGCAATTATTAATTCATACACTTTCTGTCATCAAAATCAATATTTGTAGCATGTAAAACGTGCAGCTGTTACTAGGTACATGTATAATGACTTCTACTTGAAGGGAGGGTATTATAATTTCCACTTGTCACTTTTTTCTTACAAATCTTTTAACACTAATACAAAATCTCTGAACATTTGTTAATGATTTATCAGTCAAGACACCTTCAGAAACCTACTGAAACTCTACCGCAGAACTGCAGGAAAGCAACAACTCACCAAACTGGTAGTTTGAGTTATTGGGACAAACATGGTAGCAGGCACTGAGTAGACCTTCCATGATGAGAGAGCCACCCATGGCATAAAATATGCCAAAGTGCTGGGGAATGCCATAATACTGGAAATACAAAAGATATGAATTAACGTAATTCACCTAGTGTCTGAACCTCATTTCCAAAAGGAAATAGTTTTTCAAAAAAAATAGAGCCCAATTCATTTTTTAATATAAACTTATTGTCTTGAAGCATGATATGCATTTAATCTACTTTATATATATTTGTGCATGTGCATGTACTCACCTATTTGTGGTTGCAGGGGTCGAGTCACAGCTCCTGGCCCCGCCTCTTCGCTGATTGCTACTAGGTCCTCTCTCTCCCTGCCCCATGAGCTCTATCATACCTCGCCTTAAAACTATGTATGGTTCCCGCCTCCACTACGTCACTTTCTAGGCTATTCCACGGCCTGACTACTCTATGACTGAAGAAATACTTCCTAACATCCCTTTGATTCATCTGAGTCTTCAACTTCCAATTGTGACCTCTTGTGTCTGTGTCCCTTCTCTGGAACATCCCGTCTTTGTCCACCTTGTCTATTCAGCGCAGTATTTTATATGTCATTATCATGTCTCCCCTGACCCTCCTGTCCTCCAGTGTCGTCAGGCCGATTTCCCTCAACCTTTCTTCGTAGGACAATCCCCATAGCTCTAGGACTAGTCTTGTTGCAAACCTTTGCACTTTCTCTAATTTCTTGACGTGCTTGACTAGGTGTGGGTTCCAAACTGGTGCTGCATACTCCAGTATGGGCCTGACGTAAATGGTATACAGAGTCTTAAACGAATCCTTACTGAGGTATCGGAACGCTATCCGTAGGTTTGCCAGGCACCCGTATGCTGCAGCAGTTATCTGATTGATGTGCGCCTCAGGAGATATGCTCGGTGTTATACTCACCCCCAGATCTTTTTCCTTGAGTGAGGTTTGCAGTCTTTGGCCATCTAAACTATACTGTGTCTGCTGTCTTCTTTGCCCTTCCCCAATCTTCATGACTTTGCATTTGGCAGGGTTAAATTCAAGGAGCCAGTTGCTGGACCAGGCTTGTAGCCTGTCCAGGTCTCTTTGTAGTCCTGCCTGATCCTCATCTGATTTGATTCTTCTCATTAACTTCGCATCATCTGCAAACAAGGACACTTCTGAGTCTATCCCTTCCATTATGTCGTTCACATATACCAAGAACAGCACAGCTCCTAGGACTGACCCCTGTGGAACCCGCTTGTCACAGGCGCCCACTCTGACACCTCGTCACGTACCATGACTCGTTGTTGCCTCCCTGTCAGGTATTCTCTGATCCATTGCAGTGCCTTTCCTGTTATGTGTGCCTGATCCTCTAGCTTTTGCAGTAACCTCTTGTGAGGAACTGTGTCAAAGGCCTTCTTGCAGTCCAAAAATATGCAGTCGATCCACCCCTCTCTCTCTTGTCTTACTTCTGTCACCTTGTCATAAAACTCTAGTAGGTTTGTGACACAGGATTTTCCTTCCCTGAAACCGTGCTGGTTGTCAATTATACACTTGTTTCTTTCCAGGTGCTCCACCACTCTCCTCCTGATGATCTTCTCCATGACCTTACATACTATACACGTTAGTGATACAGGTCTGTAGTTTAGTGCCTCATGTCTGTCTCCCTTTTTAAAAATTAGGACTACATTTGCCATTTTCCATACCTCAGGGAGTTGCCCAGTTTCAAATGATGTGTTGAAGATCTTTGTTAATGGCTCACACAATATCTCTGCTCCCTCTTTAAGGACCCATGGAGAGATGTTGTCTGGTCCCACCGCCTTTGAGGTGTCAAGTTCGCATAGCAGCTTCTTCACCTCCTCCTTGGTTATATGTACCTCATCCAGCACTTGCTGGTGTGCCCCCCTGTTCTGATTTCCTGGAGTCCTACTGGTTTCCACTGTAAATACCTCTTTAAATCTTGTGTTGAGCTCCCGACATACCTCTCGGTCGTTTCTTGTGAATTCCCCATCACCCTTCCTCAGTCTAATTACCTGGTCCTTGACTGTTGTTTTCCTCCTGATGTGGCTGTACAACAGCTTCGGGTCAGTCTTTACTTTTGATGCTATGTCATTTTCATATTGTCTCTGAGCCTCCCTTCTTATCTGTGCATATTCGTTTTTGGCTCTTCGGCTAATCTCTTTATTTTCCTGAGTTCTCTGTCTTCTGTACCTTTTCCATTCTCTAGTACACCTAGTTTTTGCCTCCCTACACCTTTGGGTGAACCAAGGACTCGTTCTGTTCTTCCCATTATTTCTGTTTCCCTTGGGAACAAACCTCTCCTCTGCCTCCTTGCATTTTGTTGCCACATAGTCCATCATTTCTTGTACTGGTTTTCCTGTCAGTTCCCTCTCCCACTGAATGTCTTGAAGGAAGTTCCTCATGCCTGAGTAGTTCCCCCTTTTATAGTTTGGTTTTCCCACCCTATTCCTGCTACTCTCTCCACTTGGAGCTCAACTATGTAGTCGAAGCACAGAACCACATGATCACTAGCTCCCAGGGGCCTTTCATACAAGATATCCTCAATGTCTGAACTACTCAAGGTGAATACAAAGTCCAGTCTTGCTGGTTCATCCTCTCCTCTCTCTCTGGTAGTGTCTCTAACATGTTGATGCATGAGGTTTTCCAGTACCACATCCATCATCTTGGCTCTCCATGTTTCGGGACCCCCATGGGGCTCCAGGTTTTCCCAGTCAATCTCCTTGTGATTGAAATCACCGATAACTAGTAACTTTGCTCCCCCCATGTGTGCTCTCCTGGCCACCTCGGCTAGTGTGTCGATCATTGCTCTGTTGCTCTCATCATATTCTTCTCTTGGCCTCCTGCAGTTCTGTGGTGGGTTGTACATTACTGCAATTATCACCTTATGTCCCTCAGACTGGATTGTTCCTACTAAGTAGTCCCTTTCGCCCGTGCCATCCATTCCTTCCATTTTCTCAAAACCCCACTGGTTTTTAATGAGCAGTGCAACTCCTCCTCCCCCTCTCCTCCCTCTGCCTTTCCCGAGGATTTGATATCCGGATGGAAAGATTGAATCTGTTATTATTCTGGTGAGTTTTGTTTCTGTGAGTGCTATTATGTCTGGGGATGTCTCCTTGATTCTTTCGTGCCACTCCTCATACTTGTTTGTTATTCCATCTGCATTTGTATACCACACCTTCAACTTCTTTTCTAAGACTGTGGTCTGGGAGATGTATTGGGGTTGGGGAAGTGGGAGACCTGGTAAGGAACTATGGGTTGTTGCTGTGGGGGTGGAGTTTGTAATGTAGTGGGTGGGGGCATTGGATGTGGCATGGGTGTTTTGATTTAGAGTGTTTGGTTGCACTGGGGTTGACCTGGCTGGGAGGCTTCTATAGGAAGTTGTGAGGGAGGCTGTATTTGATCTTCTTCCTGGGTCTGGGATCTCCCGTCTGTCTTCTCCATCCCCTCTCTTTCCTCCTTTTGCCTTTGTATCATCTCTCTCAGTTTCTGCCTTTCTTCTTGTGTTCTGTCGCGGTTGAGATACACCTTCCTGTATGCCGGCATGTCCCTTAATCGTGCTTTCTCCTGCAGGATCCTGTTCCGAGTCGCTTCTGCCTTGAAGGTCACTTTCACTGGCCGGGTTCTTTTTTTACAAACCCCCCTATTCTCCAAAAATTTTCCAGCTGGGTCATGTCGTCTTCTCCTATTGCTTTCATGATGCTTTCAATTGCTTTTTTTCCCCTTGTTTTCTTGCTTCGTATGTTTCCCCTTCAACTTCCTGGAGCCCATACACAAAGACTGACCTCACCCTTTCATTCTCCCACTGCATATCCCTGTGTATCCCCTCATTTAATTTGGTTTCCTCCACTGCAGCTTTCCTTTCTTCAGTTTCACTGGCCAATGTACTTGGGCTCAGTGGCCTGTCATTTTCCCTTCTCGGTTTTCCTTGGGCTCTGTTGTTGTCTGTTAGGGCCTCCACATAAAGCTTAGCTCTTTCATTTACTACAGTCTCCTCTGATAGAGCCTCTCCATGCAGTTGTGCTCCTTCTTTCCCTACTGCCCCCTTATTTGTGGCTGAGGTAGCAGTCTCTGTTGTCAATCCCAAAATGTTCTTTAGTTCTTTAGGCTGTTTCAGATTTTTCAGTTCCTCTTCTAAACTCTGTATCCTAGCCTCTGCTGCTTTGACATGCACCTCCCACTTCCTGCTTTCCATATCTATCCTCTCTTCCATTCTCATGCTAAGTTCTTCTAGTTTCTTTTCCCATTCATGATCCCTTTTTATGAGCTCTGCTGCCCAATCTTCCTTTGCAGCTTCCTCCTCCTGTCCCTTGGTTTTTCTTGTTCAAATTCAAATTCAAATTCAAAAATTTATTCTCTATAAGGATTACAATGCTGAGTTTACAGAATTTGGTTATTGTGTGGTTTACATGTAGTAAAATAATAATTACAGAGTGTACCACTAGAACACCTAGCATGGCTAGGCATTTCGGGCAGACTTAAATTAAATCTTAAGTTTAAAATATTACAAAATTATGAGGTAAGTTGGTATTATGGCTAAGTGACTAAATACTAGGTTGTGAGTTTAGCAATGTGAATGCTTTTGTTTTGGCACTATACATAGTTTCAGTATTGGAGTATCACAGGCCAACTTATGACTAGTTAAGATTCATTATTTTGAGATTGAGATTGATATTTCTGATTATGGTCAAATGGGTGAGTGAGTGTAAGTATTAACCACCAGGTGGTATTCGTGTAATTAGTTGACAGGGTGTATCAGGGAGATAAGATGTTTTCTGATGGTAGTTTTGAAGGTGATGAATGTGTCTGCAGTTTTAGAATTTTCAGGCAGGGTGTTCCAGATTTTAGGGCCTTTGACATACATTGAATTTTTGTAAAGGTTTAGTCTGACACGGGGAATGTCATAGAGATGTTTGTGTCTGGTGTTGTGCCTGTGGGTTCTGTCGCAACTATCAAGAAAGTGTTTTAGGTCAAGGTTAACCCTTTCAGGGTCCAAGGCCCAAATCTGGAGTCACGCACCAGTGTCCAAGAATTTAAAAAAAAAAATTTTTTATTTTTTCTTATGAAATCGTAGAGAATCTTTTTGTGAAGGTAATAAAACAAAAAGTACGAAATTTGGTGGAAAATTGACGAAATTATGCTCTCGCGAATTTTGATGTGTCAGCGATATTTACGAATCGGCGATTTTGCCGACTTTGACTCCCATTTTAGGCCAATTACATTATTCCAATCAACCAAATTCTTAGCTATTTCACTAGTATTACTTCTATTCTATCGATTGAGCACAAGAAATCGCCAAGTCAACTGTTTCAACTACAAAATAAAGTGATCGGAAATTGTTAATTTGGCCAATTTAACACAAAGTTCAAAATATTCCAATTTCAAAATAGGGTCCAGAATAAACAATGTAGGTATTCCTGGCACTAAACTAACATTTCCTCTGTTCATTAGTTATGTTTTGAGGCTTTACAAATAAATTCCATTTTGATTTTTTATTCACATAATGAATTTTTATTCACACCAAAAAATAGAAGATTTACTGTTATGCAATACTGTAATAATTGTATAAATATCATCACCATATTTGTGAATGTATATTAGACCCACCAGCTGACGTGTATTAGACGTGTGAGGTCGTTTGTTTACTCTTGAATATCGGCAAAAATTTAACATTTCCGCTACTTTGAGCTCAGTTTCAAGCCATTTCCAGTGCTAAAACCAATCAAAATCATCTCTATTTCTGTAATATGTCTTCCATTCTATCAAATGAGACCAAGAAATCGCAAATACAACTATAAAAAACATACGAAAAAACACTGCAAAGTTGCTGTTTTAATCGAAAAATCATGATTTCAGTTTTTTTCTCTCATTATACACAGTGTGCTGCAGGATCTGTTTTATGTGGTGCACACATACCACATAGATGTATTCTCTCATATCTAGGCCCAAATGTACCACTCACAGTTTATCAGAGTGAGCTGAGCTCATGGCGTAGATCTACGGTTTGGACACTCACCGTAAAGCCGTAGATCTACGGGACGGACCCTGAAAGGGTTAATATTGGAATTTAAGGTCCTGTAGATGTAGATTGCACAGTAGTAAGTGTGGATGTACTGAACAGGGAGTAAGTTTAGATCTATGAAGAGTGGGGGGGGGTGTTGCCAGGGATGGGATTTAGTGATTATTCTTACTGCGGCTTTTTGTTGGGTTATTATTGGCTTTAGGTGTGTTGCTGCAGTTGAACCCCAAGCACAGATAGCATAGGTGAGGTATGGATATATAAGTGAATGGTATAGTGTGAGAGGGGCAGTTTGCGGCACGTAGTATCGTATCTTGGAGAGGATCCCAACCGTTTTGGATACTTTTTTGGTTATGTGTTGGATATGGGTGCTAAAGTTCAGGTTGTTGTCGAGGTATAGGCCTAGGAATTTGCCCTCATTATGCCTGGCAATTAGAGTGTTGTCGATCTTAATGTTAATTTGCGCATCTCCTGCTCTGCTAACAAACATAATGTAGTAGGTTTTGTCAGTGTTAAGCGTAAGTTTATTGGCTGTCATCCAAGTTGATATTTTGATTAGCTCCTCATTAACAATGGTGTTGAGGGTGGCAAGATTAGGGTGAGAGATGACATAAGTCGTGTCGTCAGCAAAGAGAATGGGGTTCAGGTGTTGAGATACGTTTGGAAGATCATTGATGTATATGAGGAAGAGCAGGGGACCAAGGACACTTCCCTGCAGAACTCCAGTATCAAGTGACTGTGTTGTTGATGCTGTGTCTTTAATGGTGACATACTGATACCTATTAGTAAGGTAAGATTTGAAATATGCAAGCGCATGGCCTCTTATACCATAATGGTCAAGTTTGTGGAGTAGGATGCCGTGGTCTACTGTGTCAAAAGCTTTTCTTAGGTCAATAAAAATTCCTAGTGGATATTCCTTATTTTCCAATGCTGTGTAAAGCAGATCTAGTATTTTTATGATTGCATCGTTAGTGCTTTTATTTTTCCTGAATCCAAATTGGCAGGGGTTGAGTATGTTTTGTGCCGTTATAAATGAATATAGTCTCCTGTGCACGAGTTTCTCAAAGATTTTGGATAGCAATGGTAAGTTTGATATTGGCCTATAGTTGTTTAAATCTGTAGGGTCACCACCTTTATGTATTGGTGTAACCCTTGCCGTCTTGAGTAGTTTCGGGAAGGTGCTAGTTTCTAGTGACTTGTTAAAAAGTAATGAGATAGCATGCGAGAGGACATGGGCCGCTCTCTTGTATAATAATGGTGGGACATGAGACAGATTCCCTGAGTTATTTTTAAGTGATTTTATAATCTCGGTGACTTCCATGGGCTCAGTTGGAGCAAGATAGAAGGAATGTGGGAAATTCCCATCTAGGTAGTCCCCGGCATGGGCATTGGTGCGTGGGATTTTATTGGCGAGATTAGAACCTATGGTTGAGAAGAAGTCGTTTATCTTGTTAGCTGTGTCAGTGGGATGCAGTGTTGTTTCATTAGGTTTAGTTAGGGCAATATTCTTGTTTTTTTTTCAGTTTGTGGGTCCCTAGAATCTGAGAGAGTGTTTTCCATGTCTTTTTTATATCCCCTCTTGTGTCAGTGAATCTACTGGAGTAGTATAGTTGTTTGGCTTTCTTTATTACTTTGGTGAGGACTGATGAATAGTGTTTAAGAATATCTTTGTGTATTAAGCCCTGTCTATATTGCTTTTCATATTGGTGTTTCTTATCAATGGATTTCAGAATGGTGCTGGTTAGCCATGGGCAACCAAGCCGTTTGTTTGTGATCTGTTTCGTTTTTATAGGACAATGTTTGTTGTATAGTCTAAGTAATTTGTTAAGAAAAATGTCTGTCCAGTCATCAATACCATTGGCTTTGGAGAATTCTGTAGGCCAGTCAACAGCCTCTAGGTCATTAGGTAAGACACATATGCAACAGTTAGGTATCTTTATTTCGAAACGTTTCGCCTACACAGTAGGCTTCTTCAGTCGAGTACAGAAAAGTTGATAGAAGCAGAAGAGACTTGAAGACGATGTAATCAGTCCATCACCCTTAAAGTTTTGAGGTCTTCAAGTCTCTTCTGCTTCTATCAACTTTTCTGTACTCGACTGAAGAAGCCTACTGTGTAGGCGAAACGTTTCGAAATAAAGATACCTAACTGTTGTATATGTGTCTTACCTAACAACCTGTCGGTATTTTATACCATTTTAATGTTCAGTCTCTAGGTCAGCTGTGAACTTCCTTATTGAGGCCTCGTCATGGAGTCTAAATGAAACTTTGTTGTATTCAAGTGGTGGTTTACTAATGTTTGTCAAGAGGAAGGTAGGGTAGTGGTCTGTAGTGCTATCTATGATTATCCCTGATTTAAGGGGGGCTAGTACATTGATCCATATGTGGTCTATTATGGTTGCACTTGTTTCAGTGAGCCTGGTTGGTTTAGTTACTGTTGGTATGAGAAGTGTGTTGTTCATATTGTTGATGAAATCAGTTACAGGCTGATCATCTAGTAGGCCAAGGTTGATGTTGAAGTCTCCAGCTAAGAGAAGGTGGTGCTTATTCATTTGTCTGTTTGTTATTAGTGCCTTTAGTTTCTCACTGAAATTTGGGATGTTTGTGTGGGGTATCTGGTAAATGGCACCGATTGTAATAGGCGTCTTAAGGTTTTTTACAGTAAAATTAGCAAAAATGTATTCTCCATATTCATCACTAAAGCAAGTGGTGCTAATACAAGATAATTGGTTAGAGAAATAGATTGCAATACCACCCCCAACTTGGTATGGTCTGCAGCTGTGGATTGCTGTGTATCCTGGTAGAGGGTAGATATCTATTGTGTCCTGCTTAAGCCAGGTCTCAGTAAGAATAATGCAGGAGAAGGGTGTCTTTAGTGATTCAAGGAGTGCCAGGAGGTCATCATAGTGTTTGCTTAAGGACCTAATGTTGTAGTTAAGTACTGATAGACTTTTAGCATTGTTTAGGATAGTGCTGGCTTGTGATGCTGTGTAGTAAAGGCAGTTACTTTCCAATAGGTTTTGATTGTGTGTCAGATTATGGAGGTTTAGATCAGGGTCGACGTGATCAATCATCTTCTAGGTTTAAATTATAGTTATTTATATCCAGAGTTGTGGGTTGAGTTTTAGTACTGATATCCGTAGTGGTGGGAAGTTTGGACAAGTGTATAGCTATAGCATTTTGGTCATGTAGAGTATAGTCACTAATACACATAATGGAGTTGGTGTTGTCTATGTGTTGTGCTGGAATGAGCTAAAGTACAACTAGGTATAAACTAATAATATAAAAATACAAATTAAAAATAGCACAAGACTCTCACTTGTAATTGCACTAAGGTCTAATGTAATGACTTTGGTATAGTCTATGTATTGAGCTAGAATGAGCTATAGTACAACTAGGTTTAATCTAATAATATAAAAATACAAATTAAAAATAGCACCAGACTCTCACTAGTAATTACACTATGGTCTAATATAATGAATTTGGTATTGACTATGTATTGTTGCTCTCTGGCAACCCATTTTTGTTTTATCCTGATTGCCTCAGAGTGGGAAACCTATGTAGTTCTGCATGTTATGTTAGTAGTGTGTATGTCAGAGTGTGGGGGGGAGGTAGTGGAGGAACTGTGGCTATGTGGGAGAGGAGTGGGGAGGGGTGGGGAGGGGGAGGGTTAACGAGTGTGTGTGTGTGTGTAATTTTGTGTGAAATTATGTGTGGGTTTATTATGTACTGAAAGGTAGGTGGCTTGTGAGTTGTAATGTAGTCTCAGTGGTCCTTGGCTGCCCACAACTTCTTGTGACCTGACCCCCAACCTCCTGGGACTTGACCTGCACGTACTTACAGTGTGTGTGTGTGTGTGTGTGTGTGTGTGTGTGTGTGTGTGTGTGTGTGTGTGTGTGTGTGTGTGTGTGTGTGTGTGTGTGTGTGTGTGTGTGTGCACGCACACGTGTGTGTGTGTGTGCGCGCATGTGTGTGTGTGTGTGTGTATGTGTGTGTGTGTGTATGTGTGTGTGTGTGTATGTATGTGTGTATATGTGTGTGTATATACGTGTGTGTGTATGTGTGTGTGTATATATGTGTGTGTATGTGTGCATGTGTGTGTATGTGTGTGTGTGTGTGTGTGTGTGTGTGTGTGTGTGTGTGTGTGTGTGTGTGTGTGTGTGTGTGTGTGTGTGTGTGTGTGTGTGTGTAATTATGTGTCGAATTATGTGTGGGTTTATTATGTGTCTGAAAAGTAGGTGGCTTGTGCTTGGAGTGTAATGTGGATTCTCAGTGTTACAGTTACTAGTAACATTGATAGCTGGAGGTGATACATACAGAGCTGACACCCTGAAGACCAATATATTCAAGTAGAATTTCTATGTCACCCTCATTCAGACAAAAGAGATGGAAATTACAAACATAAAAAATTAAATAAAATTTTAAATGTTACCATAGTTGTTTTCAAGTCACAAGACGTTTTATTTACATCACAAGATTCTTACCTTATCAATTTTATAATCAATTTGCACAGCACGAGCATGACGGTGGTTGCGACGAGCGCACACTACAACAAACAGTACACCGAAGAGGATATAACCAGTGTTTGAAAAAACATGGTTAAAATCACTGAGTGAACCAAGAGGATGAGCACACCAGAAGTTGTAGAAACACAAATCCTGATTACCAGTTTCATCCAGCACCTGAGGAGAAATCTTCAATTGTAAAAATGTGTTTACTCTATCATTTATTAAGTGTGCAACAGCACTAGACCTAGAAAGATGATGCAAAAGTAAGAATAATAAATAAAAAGAATCTGAAAATTGCCAAAAACCATCTTAACCCTTTCAGGGTCGAGACCCCTGATCTTAAACTTGCTCACAGGGTCGAGAATTTAAAAAAAAAAAAATTTAATCTTATGAAATGACAGAGAATCTTTTTCTGAAGGTAATGAAAAGAAAAGCAAGAAATTTGATGGAAAACTTATGGAATTATGCTCTTGCAATGTTAGCACTCAAGGCGATATTTACACATCGGTGATTTCACCCACTTTGTGCAGTATTTTTGGCCAATTCCATTGTTCCAATCAACCAAACTCATAGCTATATTGCTAGTATTTCTTCTATTCTATTTATTGAGTAAAAGAAACTGCCCATTTACCTATTTCTAGTAACTACCCTATAAAGTGATCATAAATTGGTAATTTGGCCAATTTCACACAAAATTAAAAATTGCCAATTTAAAAACAGGATCCAGAATAAACAATGCAGACATTCTTGGCACTAAAAAACATTTCCTCTGTTCCTTAGTCACATCTCCTTTCCATTTTGAATTAATTTTATTCACACAAAAAAATAATTTACTGTTATGCATTATTGTAATAACTGCATAAATAATGTAAATGCATTCCTAAATGCATATTAGGCTGGCAAGCTGGGCATGTATTGGACAAGTGACATCATTTGTGTACTCTGGAATATCGGCAAAAATCGAACATTTCCGCTACTTTGAGCTCAATTTCAGACTACTATCATTCCTGAAACCAATCAAAATCATCTCTATTTCTGTAATTTATCTTCCATTCTATCAAATGAGACCAAAAAAACGAGAAGAAAATCATAAAAACCATACACAAATACATACACTGCGAAGTTGCTGTAAGGTTTAGGATAAACACTGTGTACAACACAAATAGCTGCTTATTTCCCAGAAATTTGGCATAAAAAACACGGTCATAAGTCGAGTGGTCTTAAGTCGAGCAGGTCGTAAGTCGGATGGTAGGTGTATTTTCTTTTTGGGGATTTTCTTTCTTTTTAGGTCACCCTGCCTCGGTGGGAGACGGCCGACTTGTTGAAAAAAAAAAAAAAACACTGAAAGGGTTAAGAGCAAGGCCAGCGCCAAAAATAATAAACAGGGATAATATTGGAAAGCGCCATATTAGCGACACATTCTAAAGCAAGTGCAATGTTAGCAAAGGCATTCTAAAGAGAGTGCTATATTAGCAGCATGCTCTAAAGTGAATGCTGTATTAGCGATGCATTCTAAAGCAAGTGCCGGATTAGCGATGCACTCTAAAGTGAACGCTGTATTAGCAACGTGCTCTAAAGTGAGTGCCATATTAATGAGGTATGCCTGTACTTCGGTCTAGCTAATTTACTGAGAGGAGTTTGACTTTTCCTGTCACTCTTAGTGCATAACAATTAATGTGATATTTAAAAAAAAACATTCTATGAAACTTTTCACTGATAATGAAACTTGATGAAAGGATATGTTTTGCCTAATAAACTTTAATCTGATGAGTCTTAATCAAAGTTATTAGTACATACTAAAATAGTAACTTTCTGATAACTGCTAGGCTCATCAAGTACTGTAGATACTCTATGTGAATGACTCAGGAGGGGCTTATATGATCTCTCTCAACTATTGTCTTTACCAACTGTCAAGTGAATTGCCTAGCAAGGTAAAGAAAGCCTTTGTTGTAAACAAAGGAGGAGGAGAAGAAAGAGAAGAGGAGGAGGAGGAAGAGGAAGAGCAAAGGAGGAGGAGGAAGAGCAGAGGAGGAGGAGGAGGAGGAAGAAGAGAAGAGGAGGAGGAGAAAGAGAAGAGGAGGAGATGGAGAAAGAGAAGAGGAGGAGAATGACGATTCTCAAGCTACTCAGATGAAATGGGAAGATCAGGTCATATGGGATGATGGAGTCACTGAAGCCAGTGAACCCAACTTAATGACTTCTGTTCTACAGTAGGAACATATCTTGCAGATAACATTCCAGAAACTCAAGCCAACAACTGACAGGCAACTATCCTAATTCTTTCTACTTGGCTCATACCACCCCTGTGGAAATAGCTTCAATAATAAAATCACTCAAAAATACTGGTAGAAATGCAACTGAGATACCAACAATAATCTAGAAAAACAGCTGTACAAGTATTATCTCCAGCTGTTGCAATACTTTCCAACAAATCACTAGAAGAACAAACCTTCCTGGATGCCCTCATGAGAACCAGGATTATATTTGTCCACAAAGGTGGTGATTCAACCATTGTTAATGACTACACACCAATCTCCAATCTTCCTGCATTTAAAAAATAAATGAGAGATTAATCCACAAGTAACTGGACACCTACCTGATCCAACACAATACATGTACACAGTAAACTGTTGGTTAACACACAACGTGTTAACACTTTTCTGAGTTAACACTGCTGCAAAATTGTGGCATAATTTCAATGAACACATCATATTAATCAGTTTACATGGCAGAATACATGTAGGTGAAAATGTGGCTTGTGCCAGGTTCTTTCCCTCCATCTCACACCAAACCCACAGGCAAGCCCATTGTCTTATGGGAGGGCCTACATAATGTAAACCTCCCTCACCTTAGTGCTCCATTCATCATCCAATACCATACTCAGCCTGTGTTTGTGAATCATTATTTTATCTTTTCATCATCCTTTCTCATCTCTAGTTAGCAACCACAGCACCCAAGAGCAATGTGAGTAATCCCAGAAGTACAATGAAAAAGTATAAGCACGAAAGTCTTGATGTTATGAAGAAAACTGAGATCCAAAATCAGTTTAAAAGTGCTGTATGTGTGTAGACTACATGAGCCTATAGTCTGAATGAGGCATTAATTTGCACAATTAGAAGATTTTGACTTTCTGAAAAAAATGACAAATAGGCCACAATAGCTAAATAAGACAGAAAAAGTTACCGAGTGAGTAGAGTGAGCAAAAAACCAAGAAAGGTGCACCACTTAATTTCATCCTAATACAGAAAAAAAGCCTTGGAGTACAGTGGTCCCTTGAGTTACGATGGGCTGAGTTACAATAAATTTGAGTTACAATTTGCCCTCAAAAAGAAATTTAGTTTTGAGTTGCAATGAAAAATCTGATATACAATACGTGTGTGATAAACAGTGGGCATGGGTGGTCCTCAGCCCTGAGACAAGACAGGGTGATGAAAAGATCTTATATGGAGTGATGGTGAAGGGTGTGTTGGAGGCGAATGGGAGGGGCAGCGGTGGATGAGAGGGAGGGAGACCATACATGTACAAGAGGTTGACAGTGAGAGACAGTGACAACAAGAGTGATAATACTAAGTCTACAATTCCTTACTAATCTGCCTCCCTCCCTCCCTCCCTGCCTCCCTACCTGCCTGCCTATGAAAGATAGGCTTACTCTGCTGCTGTGTACCAATGCCTTTGGATATTTCAAGATGCAGTCTGTGATGGTTTATCACTCAGAAAATCTCAGAGTGTTTAAACAACAAAAAGAATCCAAGGGAAGGTTAGGTGTATTCTGACATCTTGGAACGAATTACATACTATAAAACCATGTAGTTTGGAAGGCCTGACAAAGAATGCTTGTTTAGTACAGGCTGGTTCCACAAGTTTAAACTGCACAGTCAATTTACTAAAACACTGGTATCAGAGGTCAATAAACTAACCACTTACCCGTTGGTATGTAATAACCAGCTGGATAACAGGAACAGCATAAAAAATGCCAACAGTTAACAAGCCCCAGATGTAAAGTTGTGATTTCTTCGTTAACACACGCATCTCTTTTCGAGCCAAGTCACTCACGTACAAGAATGTCTTCGTCCTGCAACACAATCAGTTTCATTATTGAAATTGTTATACAGTTTGATTAATGTATACACTGACAAAGTACTACCAATTATGACATACAAACTGGTCAATGCTAAAGTAATTAAAAATGGTTATGCTACATACATCTCTGGCAGCTAACAGAATGGGATAATTTACATGTAGAGTGGAAAGCAATGTTCAGAAATAGGTAAGCTGGACAAGTGTGAGATTACCTGGAGTTTACCTGGAGAGGGTTTCAGAAGTCAATGCCCCCCGTGGCTCGGACTGAGACCAGGCCTCATGGTGGATCAGGGTCTGATCAACCAGGCTGTTACCACTGGCCGCAGGCAAGCTGACGTATGAACCACAGCCCGGTTGGTCAGGTACTGACTATAGGTGTCTGTCCAGTGCCTTCTTAAAGACAGCCAGGGGTCTATTGGTAATCCCCCTTATGTATGCTGGGAAGCAGTTGAACAGTCTTGGGCCCCGGACACTTATTGTGCTGTCTCTCAATGTATTCGTGGTGCCCCTGTTTTTCATTGGGGGAATGTTGCATTTCCTGCCGAGTCTTTTGCTTTCATAGGGAGTGATTTTCGTGTGTAGGTTTGGCACCAGTCCCTCCAGGACCTTCCAAGTGTATTTTATCATGTATCTCTCTTGCCTGCATTCCAGGAAATACAGATCAAGGGCTTTCAACTGTTCCCAATAATTTAGGTGCCTTATCGCACTTATGTGTGCCATGAAAGTTCTTTGTACACGCTCCAGGTCTGCAATGTCACCAGCCTTGAAGGGGGCCGTTAGTCTACAGCAGTATTCCAGCCTAGAGAGTACAATCAATTTGAAGAGAATCATCATGGGCTTGGCATCCCTAGTTTTGAAGGTTCTCGTTATCCATTCTATCACTTTCCTACCAGATAAGGTAGATACATTGTTGTGTTCTTTGAAGGCGAGATATTCTGACATTATCACTCCCAGGTCCTTCACATTACTTTTTTGCTCTATTGTATGGTTAGAATTTATCATATACACTGATACATTTTTAATTTCTTAAATTTTCCCATATCTGAGTAGTTTGAAATTTCTTCTCACTAAACTTCATGTTGTTTTGAGTGGCCCATTTGAAGATTTGGTTGATGTCCACTTGGAGTCTTGCGGTGTCTTCGATGGAGGACACTGCCATGGCAATCCGGGTGTCATCCGCAAAGGAAGACACGGAGCTATGGCTTACATCTCTATGTCAGAAATGAGGATGAGGAATGGAATGGGAGCGAGTACTGTGCCTTATGAAACAAAGCTTTTTACCGTGGCTGCCTGGAACTTTACTCTGTTTACTATTACTCTTTGTGTTCTATTTGTCAGGAAATAGAGCACAACTTTTCCTGTTATTCCTTTATCATGCATTTTGTGTGCTATTACACCACGGTCATACTTGTCAAAGGCTTTTGCAAAGTCTGTGTATACTACATCTATTTTGTTTATCCTCTACAGCATCAAGGACCTTGTCATAGTGGTCCAGTAGCTGGGACAGGCAGGAGCAACCTGCTCTAAACCCGTGCTGCCCTGGTTTGTGTAATTGTTGGGTATGTATGTGGTTGGCAATCTTGCTTCTTACAACCCTCTTAAAGATTTTTAATATATGGGATGTTAGTGCTATCAGTCTGTAGCTCTTTGCAATTGCTTTCCTGCCATCTTTGTGGAGTGGGACTATGTCTGTTGTTTTTAGTGTGTGTGGGATGACCCCTGTGTCCATGCTTCCTCTCCATAGAATGCTGAAGGCACGTGATAGGGGCTTCTTGCAATTCTTGATGAACACGGAGTGCCACGACTCTGAGCCTGGGGCCGAGTGCATGGGCATGTCATTTATTGCCTTTTCAAAGTCTTGTGGAGTTAGGATAATATCCGAGATTTTTGAGATGACCAAATTTTGGATTTCGTTCATGAAGAATTCATTTGGATTGTCGACCCTTAGTCTGGGCAGCGGTTCGCTGAACACTGAGTCATATTGGGACTTTAGTATCTCACTCATTTCTTGGCTGTCATCTGTGTATGTCCCATCTTGCCTAAGCAGGGGCCCAATACTGGATGCTGTTTTTCCCTTATATTTGGCATAAGAGAAGAAGTATTTTTTTTTTTCAATTTCCTTTATGGCTTTTAATTCTTCCTGTGATTCTTGTCTCCTGTAAGATTCCTTCAGCTTAAGTTCGATATTTGCAATTTCACTGACCATGTGAAGAACAAATTAAGAGAGAAGCAATGAATGAAAGGAGTAATGAATGAAGTAAAAAATTTAAAACTGTTTTATTATTATTTTTTTTCTTCAACAAACCGGCTGTATCCCACCGAGGCAGGGTGACCCAAAAAGAAAAACTAAAGTTTTTAAAAAGAAAAACTAAAGTTTTACAAAAAAAACTAAAGTTTTTCTTTTTAAATTTAGTAATTTACAAAGGAGAAAAGGTTACTAGCCCCTTGCTCCCAGCATTTTGGTTGCCTCTTAAGAATTCTTTTCCACTTCCCCATTGAGTATTATTATCATTATTATTATTACTATTTTTTAACACAACAGCCGTCTCCCACCAAAGCAGGGTGGCCCCAAAAAAGAAACACTTACACCATCATTCACACATAATCACTGTCTTTGCAGAGGCACTCAGATACGACATTTTAGGTGTCACTCCAAACTGCCTATATCCCAAACTCCTCCTTTAAAGTAAAGGACTCGAGTCTGGCTAACCGGTTTCCCTGAATCTCTTCACAAAATATTACCCTGCTCACACTCCAACACCTCATCAGGTCCCAAAAACCCTTCGCCTCACACAAATAACCTGCACATAGAACAGAAGAGATTATTGGACCATTTACAAAGTCACACTTTGTGCGGGTTATTTGTGTATCATTCCAGTCACGGTATTGTGCCTTTTTTTGTTACCCTTTATCTCTAACACGCTCACACATGCCTGCTGCATGTCCAAGCGCCTTGCACACAAAACCTCTTTTACCCCCTCCCTCCATCCTTCCCCCTCCTCCCATATTATTATTATTATTACAGTGGACCCCAGGATTAATTATTATTATTATAATCAAAAAGAAGCGCTAAGCCACAAGGGCTATACAGCGCTGCAGGGTAGGGAAGGAAGCGAGGGTATTGGGCGGCAGAAGGGAGGAAGGATGATCAATAGGTTACAGAAAACAGTGGGGCAGGGGATAGTGTGGGGGTAGAGAGTAGCAAGAGATTGAAGTAGAAAGGGCTGAAGGTATCAGAATTTGTGAAGTAAGTCAGTTGTTGTCAAAAAGTCAATGAGAGAGTCCGGATGAAAGGTGGATCCATCAGCGAGAATGGAAGGTAAAGAGAGAGAAGCGGAGCGACGACGGAGGTAAATTCTGAGTGCTCGTTGATAAAGTGGGCAGTCCAACAGAATGTGGCTGACTGATAATGGAGCTTGGCAATTCTCACAGAGAGGAGCAGGGTGCCTCTCCATGAGATATCCATGAGTAAGACGAGTATGGCCAATGCGAAGATGGGAGAGAGTAGTCTCCCAACCTCGACACTGGTGATAAGAAGACGTGCCGCTCACGGCACGTGGACACGTAAACAGTGTGCCTTTGTTTACCAGCCAGTGAGGGCGATTCCATGCATACATGCAACACATTTTGTATTATTCCATTGCTTTTAGAGCTTGTAACTGCTAAATAAGCCACCATGGGCCCAAAGAAAGCTTCTAGTGCCAGCCTTTTGGTAAAGAGGGTGAGAAACACTATAGAATTCAAGAAAAAGTTTGTAGAAAGATATGAAAGTGGTGATGGTAGAGGATGGTAGTGATGGTGGTACACCAGCCAGGGTACTTCCCCACATACCAGCCAGGGTACTTCCCCACATACCAGCCAGGGTACTTCCCCACACACATGATTTGATTTGAGTGGGACTTGTACATAAGTGAATAGAATTATCAAAGCTTATTGTTTGGGAAGCATTAAAAATTGGGTTGGGCAAATACAATTCTGTTAGTAGGAGGGTTTGTGAAGGACCTACCTAGTATGGGCTAACAGGCCTGCTGCAGTGTTCCTGTTTTCTTATGTGCAAACATTTATGGATGAACATCACCCTGACACAGCTGTTGCAGACCGTGCTGGCAACATCTACAAGGACAGTGTTGTGTCCCATTTTAAAGAAATCCATTTTAAAGAAATCCTAGTGGCATTAAAAACCAAAGAAGGGAAGTAACCCTGGAAAAGGATTTAGTACCTGAAGTCTATGGAACGGGATTCCCCTTCCAAACAATAGTACACCTCCATCCTCTCCCCTCCTCCCGTCTCATCACTCATAAATAAGCCTTCAATAAGGGTAACTGTCATTTTAGTAATGTTTTACTCTGCATGTCTCATTGTTTTCTGTGTAGGAAAATGTATATTTCATGTAAAAAAATTATTGTGGAATGGATTAATTGGATTTCCATTATTTATGGGGAAAATTAATTCAGATTAAGTCAGATTCAGTATAAGACACTCTGTCTGGAACGGATTAATTACGTTATCTGGGAGTCCACTGTATTATTATTATAATTATTATTATTATTATTATTATTATTATTATTATTATTATTATTATCATCATTATACATTCATGAAAAGCTCTTTTGCTGTTGGGTGTCATACAGCCCCTAGGAAATAGAGGGTAATCATGTTTTTTCCAAGGAAGAGGATCTGCAATTTCTCATACCAAGAGACCTTCACCAACATCAAGAAACCCTCTCCCCTCCCTCCCTCCCAACTTGATACACAGAATGAAATCCTAAAAGAGAATAAACATGGAAAGGATGGCACCATAGTGCTCATCAATAAGGAACATTCGATTAATTAATTTTCAGTGTACAAGCAAACATAAAAGTGACCAAGAATAAATTAGATGACTGTGCCCCATATTCATAGTATGGACTACAGTGCAAAAAAAAAAAATTATTGGTGCACAAAGGTTAATAAGTATATGCTTAAGTATACATTTAAACTAGTTAGTTATGCAATATTACCTCTGACAAGAAAATTTACAATATTTTACTGAAATATTCAAGGTATCTTATTTTCATTAGCCACTGTTTCTCAAGTAGATCTAAGTTACTGAAGCTGGTGTCACTTACACAGATGTACATATAAATTCTAGAGCCTTCAATTTTTACATGAGAGGCCTGGGAGGCCTAGGCATAAAATAATAGGTATACATGGTTGGTGTGTACAATATACAAAAAATTGGGGTAATGCATCATGGGAACACCATCTCTGTTTACCATTTTTCACTATGTTGCACTGATGCAATACCTACACTGCCAGAAAATTGTCTTTTAGTCCTCAGTGTTAGCTCCAAAAACAAGGATGTAAAATCTGATGATTTTTATGATTTTAAAGGCAAAGTGACCACAAGGTACAGGGAAAATGCCTGGAATAGCACTGAAAACCCTGATGACTCTCAAACATCTACCTCAGGCATCAGCATGACCACAACAAGTCTGCACCATAAGCAAAAGCTAATAATCTCCTGTGGCTGGGACACAGATGTGAGCAGTAATGATGATAGTGATACATTGATTTCTTAGCAACTGATGTCAGACAAGTGATAGTGATGATGATTATTCGCCTATGAAGCATCAGTTTATACAGAGACAAACATGGTCTGGTAGTGCCCCTAGGGCTATCCCAAAGACATGTGGTAGATCATGGTACCCAACTCCAGCAAGTGAAAGTCAAAATGATAATATATCGATGAAAACCAACCACTGTTACTACTACCACTAATATCTCTATTCAACACACTATAAACAAGTAAGCCTGTGGTAGTGTGCTTTTGTTTCCATGCTCATATGTTACACTTGACCACAATATGTTCTTCTCTCCAGCCTATATATTGTGCTAACACCCAATATGATTTATTAGATTTGAAAAAGGTGCTGCATAGGTGAAATGTTATTTGAATAAAATTTCTAAATACTGATTTTGTGTTCTTATCATCTACAAAAAAAAATGTTGTTGAAGCCATCATGGAAGTCAACATACAGCACCTATAGAAGTCAGGATTGATTGGAAAAGTGTCTATAATTCCTTGAATTATGAGACCTTCACCAGAATCAAGGTAGTCACTTTTAAAGGGTAAGTGATACCTAAAACAATAGCAATCATCAAGGAATCAAACTCTTTGTTATAGGTTAACTTTAGTGCCATTAGGATAACAAACAGCTCAGTTTTGTAATAAAGAAGTACAATTATTTAATCATGGTTCTTTTACTGTGCTGCAGTGGGAAAATAACAAAATGAAGAAATGTGCAAAGATAAACTAAAAATCTAACTTGAAGATGGTTATTGGGAAAATTTTTACTACTGAATTACATGAAATTGTTTACGATATACAGACAATAAGATAAGATTTTTAAATATACTCGGTATGAATCAGATTCTTTTCATTTTTTTAGAAAAACTGACCTGAAGATGTCTTTATCACTCTCAGCATCAGTAAGCATATCAATATCGTCTTCGTCAAGTGAAGAATCCGAGGTATTGCGCGGTAGTGCTGGGTGATCTGTAAAATCAAATGGTAATACTTAACTAAAGCCTAGGTAGTAGGCTGGTAGACAGCAACTGCCCAGGGAGGTACTACCGTCCTGCCAAGTGAGTGTAAAACAAAACTCTGTAATTGTTTTACATGATGGTAGGATTGCTGGTGTCTTTTTTCTATCTCATAAACATACAAGATTTCAGGTACGTCTTGCTACTTCTACTTACACTTAGATCACACTACACATACATGTACAACCATATATATACACACACCCCTCTGGGTTTTCTTCTATATTCTTACTAGTTCTTGTTCTTGTTTATTTCCTCTTATCTCCACAGGGAAGTGGAACAGAATTCTTCCTCCGTAAGCCATGCGTATCGTAAGAGGTGACTAAAATGCTGGGAGTAAGGGGCTAGTAACCCCTTCACCTGTATATATTACCAAAGTTAAAAAGAGAAGCTTTTGTTTTTCTTTTTGGGTCACCCTGCCTCAGTGGGATACAGCCAGTTTGTTGAAAGAAGAAGACTTAACTAAAGCTTCAAAATTAGTCTAGACTCAGAAGCACAATATTTTGGAATACATTTTTTAATGTTCCATCAACACATGTCAATGTGTACAGTACAGTTATTACAATATATGAATGAAGTACGATAAATCAAAGACAGAGAACAAGCCTATTAAACTATGTTTTGCTCAGTGCTTCATCAAGCTACTGAGCTTTATCAAGTTACTGAGCTTTATCAAGTTACTGAGCTTTATCAAGTTACTGAGCTTTATCAAATTACTGGCTTTCCAGGAAGCTTCTGAAAGCTAGGGGATGCTTAAACAATTAGGGGTCATCAATTAATTAAAGCTCACCAAGTTACAGAGCAAGACATTGTTTTAATAAATACTTCCTCCATCTACATATTGATTTACTATATTGTTCCATAAGAGACTTTTTGGGTAACTCTGAATGTGAGTGTATCATTCTTCATTACATGTTGAGAAGTTTTGATTTACAGACTTCTGTTGTCCTGTACACTATCTTTTATTAGTTTTCCATTATTTCTGCTCTCCTACAGTATTTCTACTCTTCAACTGCAAGCTTGTACTGGTAATTACAGTAAACATTGAATTATTTAATATTACAAGAAAATGTACAGAAAAAGACACAATGATAATCATCCAATAAGAGGAGGAGGCTACAGCCCGTTCTGTGTGTCTTGCTGATACTGCTGTCCTTCCTGGCTTACTCCCTCTTAAGAATATTGTTTCCAAATTCTGTTAATAATCTTAATCTTCAATGTACATAAAATATTATGAAGAATATTTATATAACAAGACAATCATTGAATGAGTTTCCTTCTTTGAATTATCCTTCTTTGGCAGGAAACAGATGATGTGATAAAAAATTATTTTGTTAAGGAATGAGAAGAAATTAACACAAGTGATGAAAATGTAGGTCAGTGGTGTGACTGCTGCTAGCTGTCCTCCCTCCCACAGCATCCAAATTTTTTCAACATTCTTTTTAATTTTTCTAATTTTCCTTGGAAATTTGCAAGCCTTAAACATCTAAAATGTTTTACAGTACAGTGGTGGCCTGTTATGGCAAACATGCTTACAATTTTTTATTTTTAACTGTTAAACAGACCTGAACAAGCCGCATAAAATTAAGCTGTCATCCACAATGATTGAAAAATTATGTCAATTCATAAAACACAAAAGAAATTTTACAAAAGCAGAACATGCGAAAATCAAGTGTTGAGTGCACTGCATTAAAAAAAAATTAAACACAAAAGCATTTGCTTTATTTACCCCACCTTCACATGTGTTAACGGCTCCGAAAGACGGTGAGGGGCCAGGGAAGTTAGGATCCTCGGGAGTCCCAAGTATGGAATCATCCAGTAGACTACGCTCACGGGGCTGCTTCCGTTTTGACCTGCAATATAAATGCCAGAAATAATTTCAAAAACAAAAAATCAATCTTTTTTTTTTCTTTTTTTTAACACACTGGCTGTCTCCCACCAAGGTAGGGTGACCCAAAAAAGAGGAAACACATTCCCTATCATTCATTCGATTGCTATGTTGCCAGAAGTGTGCGGGTATCACATTTAGATGGCCCTCCAAACTGTAACCTCCCCACCCCCTTCCCTTAGAGTGTAGGTACTATACTTCCCATCCCCACAACTCAAGTCTGGTTAATTGGTATCCCTTTCAATCCCTTCAAATATATTACCTTGCTCACACTCAAGCAGCATAGCAAGTAATAAAAACCACTGTCCTCCACTCACTCCAATCTAACTTGCTCACACAAATCTGTTAGATGTTAAAGCCCCTAACACTCGCTTCCTTTACCCCCTCCCATCAACCCTTCTTGGGATAACCCCCACCCCCACCTTCCCTCCACAGATTTATATGCCTTTCTAGTTATTCCATTTTGTTCCCTCCTCTCTAATTTCCCAAACTACCTCAACAACCCTCCTCCCTACACCCTTTTAAATCTCCATGCTTCAAATTCTCTGCATGACAGTCACATCACATGTCACCCTCAAACATATCTCCATTTTCTCCAGCTTTCTCTTTGCCACAAAATTTAACTCATGCTTCACACCCATGTAACACTGTTAATACCACTATACTCTACAACAATTCCCCTTGTCACCTCCATGGATAAACTGTCTCCACAGATGCCTTGATGCACCATCCACTTTTTTCCTTATTCTATTCAGTGGTTTGTCTCATCCTTCATACACCCATCTGCCAACAGGTCCATGCCCAAATATTTGAACACATTTATGAAGGGGTTCAGGGAAACCGGCAGGCCGGACTTCAGTCCTGGAGATGGGAAGTACAGTGCCTGCACTCTGAAGGAGGGGTGTTAATGTTGCAGTTTAAAAACTGTAGTATAAAGCACCCTTCTGGCAAGACAGTGATGGAGTGAATGATGGTGAAAGTTTTTCTTTTTTGGGCCACCCTGCCTTGGTGATAATCGGCCAGTGTGATAACAAAAAAAAAATAATATTTACTTCCTCCATACTCCCACCCTTCAATCTGATATACAATATGTCATTGCTTAAATTTTTTGTTACTCTCATCACCTTTTTGACAACTGCCTCTTTGTATCTAATTCATTATCTTTTAATACCAAACCACTGTCCCAAGACCAAAACTGAGATCAGTGGTCAGTACGCTGAGGTCAGTGGTCAAGTGCGGTCATACCTGCCAAGCTCTTGGGAGTTAGCGTGGGCTGTTACCCATACCATAGCTTGTTGTAGTGCTTGAGAATCCCAGGTTCATGTGTTGAAGAAGGAGATTCTACTTCTTCAGGATGAAAATAGGAAGCTGAAGCTTCGCATAGATGAGTTTGGGAGCGAGTGTGAGAAGGATTTAGCTGGTAAGGAAGGAATGGTCGCCAGCAGTGATAGTGGCAGCCGCTCTAAGTGGCAAGTGGTTCACAGTTCAGGAAGAAGGAAGATGAGGAGAGTTAATAGAGAAGATGTGAAGGTAGGAAATCGATTCTCTGTTCTCCAAGACGAGTGTACTTCAGTGATTAGTGAGGTTGAAGGTACCACTGATTCCCCTGCTAATCAAGGTAAGAACATTTTAATAGTAGGTGATTCTCAGGTAAGATATATGGACCATGCATTTTGTAACAGAGACAGAAAGGTCAGACAGAGAGTGTGTCTTCCTGGAGCTGGTGTTGACGACATAGTCAGCAGGTTGGATAATATTATGGCAGGTAATGGGAACAAGCCCATTATCTGCCTTAGTGCTGGGGGTAATGACATTGGGAAGGGCAGGAGAGAGGGGCTGCTGGATAAGTATAGGTCAGCCATAGAAGTAGTTAGGTCTAAGGGAGGGATCCCAGTCATATGTAGCATCTTGCCTAGAAAGGGAGTGGGCAATGAATGGATGTCTAGGGCAATTGGTATAAATCGCTGGCTAGACAGGTACTGCAAGGAACTTGCAATCCCATTCATTGATAACTGGGACCTTTTCTTTGGCAAACATGATATGTATGCAAGGGATGGGGTTCATCTCTCTGGGGATGGAGTGGTTGCATTAGCCAATTCAATTGAGAGGGTAATTGATGACTTGTCTAGGAATTTAAACTGATAGATTATAGAGGTATGGGTGTTTGTGGGAAACAATCAGGCTGCAGCATTAGGGTTAAAAACAGCAGTTATTACCGGGATACCTCAGGGATATGTTTAAAAGACAATATTCAAAATAAAGTTGCTAGTAATGGCAAATTAATTGATCAACAAACAAAGAGAGATAGTAGAGGGCAACGAGTGACTAGCTCCCTTAAGGTTTACTATACAAATAGTAGGAGTCTAAGAAATAAGATAGATGAGTTAAAATTACTTGCAAGTGTAGGTAATATAGATATTATTGGTATAACAGAGACCTGGTTCAACCTGAAAGATAGAGAAATGCCTTCTGAATGCAACATACAGGGTTATAAACTATTCCACACTGATAGGGTCAACAGGAAGGGTGGTGGTGTGGCGATGTATGTCAGAGAAAATTTAAATTATTGTCTTAGACATGATATAAGATTAGAAACATCGAACACAGAATCGGTTTGGCTACAGTTTCTCGAGGGACGTGACAAATTAATTTTGGGTGTGATTTATAGGCCCCCAAACCTTGATAAGGAGCGCAGTAAGCTGTTATGGGACGAAATTCATAAGGCATCTAGATATGAAAATGTTGTGATAATGGGAGATTTTAACTTTAGACAAATTGATTGGAACAATATGACAGGAAATCTTGAGTCTAGTGACTTTCTTGATACGGTTCAGGATTGCTTTTTAGAACAGGTTGTGACAGAACCAACTAGAGGAAACAATCTGCTTGACTTGGTTCTTGCCAACAAAGATTCACTAATTAATAATCTTGAAGTTAATGATGAGCTTGGGGAAAGTGATCACAAATTGCTTAGTTTCAATATATCATGGAATTACCTAGATAAATGCAATCAAATCTCTGTCCCAGATTTTCGCTTGGCCGACTTCATGGGACTGAAAAATTACTTGGGTGGGCTAAATTGGGATGTCCTGACTACGGGTCAGGTAGGTGATCTTGGTTGCCAATATGACATTTTTCAGAGCATAGTTCTAGCTGCCCAGACAACTTTTGTTCCGAGTAGGGAAATTAGATCTAACAAAAATGATCCCAAATGGATAAACAATAGATTAAAACACCTCATTGGTCAAAAGAGAGACATATATAGGCGTATTAAAAGAGGGGATGGGCAGTTAAGAAATCAATATATGTATTCAATTAAAGAGAGAAATAAAAAAAGGAATAATAAAAGCAAAAAGGGATTATGAGGCTAAGGTCACAAGGGATTCAAAGACTAACCCAAAAGGGTTCTTTCAGGTATACAGAAGTAAGATTAGGGACAAGACTGGCCCACTTAAGAGTAACTCCGGTCAGATCACTGACAGTGATAAGGATATGTGTGAAATTCTAAATACCTACTTCCTCTCAGTTTTCACCCAGGAAAATACTAGCGATATTCCTGAAATAATAGATTATGCAGAACAGGATGATAATAAACTATGTACGATTGCGGTAACTAGTGACATGGTCCTCAGACAAATAGAGAAACTAAAACCTAACAAATCCCCAGGTCCTGATGAACTGTTTGCAAGGGTGTTAAAGGAATGTAAAGAGGAACTTAGCATACCTTTGGCTAATCTTTTTAACATATCACTACAAACTGGCATAGTGCCTGATAAGTGGAAAATGACAAATGTAATACCTATTTACAAGGCAGGTGACAGGTTCTTGGCTTCAAACTATAGACCAATAAGCCTTACCTCCATAATGGGAAAATTTATGGAATCAATAATTGCCGAAGCAATACGTAGCCATCTTGACAGGCACAGATTGATTAATGAATCTCAACACGGTTTTACAAAGGGGCGTTCCTGTCTTACGAATTTACTAACTTTTTTCACTAAGGTGTTTGAGGAGGTAGATCCTAGTAATGAATATGATATTGTGTATATGGACTTCAGTAAGGCTTTCGATAGAGTTCCACACCAGAGGCTATTGAGGAAACTTAGGGCACACGGAATAGGAGGAGAAATTTTCTCCTGGGTAGAGGCATGGCTGACAAATAGACAGCAGAGAGTTTGCATAAATGGGGAGAAATCAGAATGGGGGCACGTCACAAACGGTGTTCCTCAGGGGTCAGTGTTGGGCCCGTTTTTGTTCACAATTTACATAAACGACATAGATGAGGGAATAAATAGCGACATTAGCAAATTTGCTGATGACACCAAAATAGGCCGTCCAATTCATTCTAATGAGGGCATTAGAGCACTCCAGGATGATTTGAATAGACTGACGCAATGGTCGGAGAAGTGGCAGATGCAGTTTAATATTGACAAATGCAAAGTTCTAAATGTTGGACAGTTAAATAACCATGCCATATATAAACTAAATAATGTAGATCTTAATACTACAGATTGAGAAAAGGATTTAGGAGTTCTGGTTAGCAGTAATCTAAAACCAAGGCAACAGTGCATTAGTGTTCGCAATAAAGCTAACAGAATTCTTGGCTTCATATCTAGAAGTATAAATAATAGAAGTCCTCAGGTTGTTCTTCAACTCTATATATCCTTGGTTAGGCCTCATTTAGACTATGCTGCTCAGTTCTGGTCACCGAATTACAGAATGGATAAAAATGCTCTGGAAAAC
Organism: Cherax quadricarinatus; assembly: GCF_038502225.1. Classification (NCBI taxonomy): domain Eukaryota; kingdom Metazoa; phylum Arthropoda; class Malacostraca; order Decapoda; family Parastacidae; genus Cherax; species Cherax quadricarinatus. Next base: position 22,199,672 of record NC_091332.1, read on the forward strand.
GTACAAAGGAGGATGACAAAGATCCCATGTATCAGAAATCTTCCCTATGAGGATAGACTGAGGGCCCTGAATCTGCACTCTCTCGAAAGGCGTAGAATTAGGGGGGATATGATCGAGGTGTATAAATGGAAAGCAGGAATAAATAAAGGGGATGTAAATAGGGTGCTGAAAATTTCCAGCCAAGACAGGACTCGCAGCAATGGTTTCAAGTTGGGGAAAAATTCAGATTCAGGAAGGATATAGGAAAGCACTGGTTTGGTAATAGAGTTGTGGATGAGTGGAACAAGCTCCCGAGTACAGTTATTGAGGCTAAAACGTTGTGTAGTTTTAAAAATAGGTTAGATAAATACATGAGTGGGTGTGGGTGGGTGTGAGTTGGACCTGACTAGCTTGTGCTGCTGGGTCTGGTACAGTGCTCCATCCTTGAGTGGGGGATGACCAGACTGGGTGGGTCATTGGGATAATCCAGGGGGGGGGGACATGGACCTGCTCCGCATGGGTCAGTAGGCCTGGTGCTGTGTTCCTTCTTTCTTATGTTCTTATGGTATTATGGGTGGGTGTGAGAGGGTGTAAAATGGACCTGACTAGCTACTAGGTTGGATGCAGTGCTAATCCCTTAAGTGATGTGTCTGACCTCACTAGGTCAAGGCAGTGGTTTAAGCCGGTGGGGAGTATTGGAGCTGCCTCACAAAGACCAGTAGACCTGTTGCAGTGTTCCTTATTTCTTATGATCTTATGTTCTTATGAGGGCAAATATTCTATTAGTGGGATGGATCTGTGAAGGACCTGCCTAGTATGGGCCAACAGGCCTGCTGCAGTGTTTCTCCTTTCTTATGTTCTTTTTTTTTTTTTTTTTTTTTTCAACAAGTCGGTCGCCTCCCACCGAGGCAGGGTGACCCAAAAAAGAAAGAAAATCCCCAAAAAGAAAATACTTTCATCATCATTCAACACTTTCACCACACTCACACATTATCACTGCTTTTGCAGAGGTGCTCAGAATACAACAGTTTAGAAGCATATACGTATAAAGATACACAACATATCCCTCCAAACTGCCAATATCCCAAACCCCTCCTTTAAAGTGCAGGCATTGTACTTCCCATTTCCAGGACTCAAGTCCGACTATAAGAAAATAACCGGTTTCCCTGAATCCCTTCACTAAATATTACCCTGCTCACACTCCAACAGATCGTCAGGTCCCAAGTATCATTCGTCTCCATTCACTCCTAACACGCTCATGAACGCTTGCTGGAAGTCCAAGCCCCTCACCCACAAAACCTCCTTTACTCCCTCTTTCCAACCCTTTCGAGGACGACCCCTACCCCTCTTTCCTTCCCCTATAGATTTATATGCTTTCCATGTCATTCTACTTTGATCCATTCTCTCTAAATGACCAAACCACCTCGACAACCCCTCTTCTGCCCTCTGACTAATGCTTTTATTAACTCCACACCTTCTCCTAATTTCCACACTCCGAATTTTCTGCATAATATTTACACCACACATTGCCCTTAGACAGGACATCTCCACTGCCTCCAACCGTCTCCTCGCTGCTGCATTTACCACCCAAGCTTCACATCCATATAAGAAAGTTGGTACTACTATACTTTCATACATTCCCTTCTTTGCCTCCATAGATAACGTTTTTTGACTCCACATATACCTCAACGCACCACTCACCTTTTTTCCCTTATCAATTCTACGATTAACCTCATCCTTCATAAATCCATCCGCCGACACGTCAACTCCCAAGTATCTGAAAACATTCACTTCTTCCATACTCCTCCTCCCCAATTTGATATCCAATTTTTCTTTATCTAAATCATTTGATACCCTCATCACCTTACTCTTTTCTATGTTCACTTTCAACTTTCTACCTTTACACACATTCTCAAACTCATCCACTAACCTTTGCAATTTTTCTTTAGAATCTCCCATAAGCACAGTATCATCAGCAAAAAGCAACTGTGTCAATTCCCATTTTGAATTTGATTCCCCATAATTTAATCCCACCCCTCTCCCGAACACCCTAGCATTTACTTCTTTTACAACCCCATGTATAAATATATTAAACAACCATGGTGACATTACACATCCCTGTCTAAGACCTACTTTTACCGGGAAGTATTCTCCCTCTCTTCTACACACCCTAACCTGAGCCTCACTATCCTCATAAAAGCTCTTTACAGCATTTAGTAACTTACCACCTATTCCATAAACTTGCAACATCTGCCACATTGCTCCTCTATCCACTCTATCATATGCCTTTTCTAAATCCATAAATGCAATAAAAACTTCCCTACCTTTATCTAAATACTGTTCGCATATATGCTTCAATGTAAACACTTGATCTACACATCCCCTACCCACTCTGAAGCCTCCTTGCTCATCCGCAATTCTACATTCTGTCTTACCTCTAATTCTTTCAATTATAACTCTACCGTATACTTTTCCTGGTATACTCAGTAAACTTATTCCTCTATAATTTTTACAGTCTCTTTTGTCCCCTTTCCCTTTATATAAAGGGACTATACATGCTCTCCGCCAATCCCTAGGTACCTTCCCCTCTTTCATACATTTATTAAACAAAAGTACCAACCACTCCAACACTATATCCCCCCCCTGCTTTTAACATTTCTGTCATGATCCCATCAGTTCCAGCTGCTTTACCCCCTTTCATTCTACGTAATGCCTCACGTACCTCCACCACACTTACATTCTGCTCTTCCTCACTCCTAAAAGATGGTATACCTCCCTGGCCAGTGCATGAAATTACCGCCTCCCTTTCTTCCTCAACATTTAAAAGTTCCTCAAAATATTCTCGCCATCTACCTAATACCTCCCTTTCCTCATCTACTAACTCCCCTACTCTGTTTTTAACGGACAAATCCATACTTTCCCTAGGCTTTCTTAACTTGTTTAACTCACTCCAAAATTTTTTCTTATTTTCATTAAAATTTCTTGACAGTGCCTCTCCCACTCTTTCATCTGCTCTCCTTTTGCACTCTCTCACCACTCTCTTCACCTTTCTTTTACTCTCCATATACTCTGCTCTTCTTATAACACTTCTGCTTTGTAAAAAGCTCTCGTAAGCTACCTTTTTCTCTTTTATCACACCCTTTACTTCATCATTCCACCAATCACTCCTCTTATGTTCTTATGTTCTTAAAACATTTTCTAATAAATATGTCCTAATGTTTGCTCATGGGTCTTTTTAAACCACTTTTCCTTATAACAAGTCAGATAAAAAGGGGCCTATTACTAGTCCTAACATTAAATTTTCTCTAGGAACTCCCATGTGCAATACAAAAAAAAAAACTGAGAAAAGTTTAACAAGAAAGTCTAATTTACACCAAATGATGTCAAACTTTGCTGGTACTGCTTACCTAATATACGAAATGCATGCCAGGATTAATGTTACAATGTAAAACAATGCACAATAACCAAGACCAGCGAAGATAGCAGCAACATATTCCAGATTGGTGATCTTCTCCTCAACTGTGATGTTGACTCTCTTCTTCCGTGACTGATAAACGTGTTGAAACGTAGAAGAGCATGCTTCATCAGTTGAGAGCAGCACCACTAACACGTACAAACCGTTGGGATAATCTAGTTTCTGGGTGGAGAGAGAGAGATTTTTCATTTGGTTAAATAGCTTCACTTACTTTTGGTCTTCTCAATATTTTTAATAACCAGAAAAAAGACAATGTGCATAAACAGGATGATGAATCCAGTCAAGTACACTCACCAGTTACTGAATTACATAGATTATTTATATATGGTACAGTACATACATATCTAAATTATAAACAATGAAAGTATTAATACCACACATTCTATACAAACCTAAAAAAATCTGTAAATACTCTAAAGCATATTAAGATTAAGCAATGATGTATATAATTTAAAAATTTCAAAATATTAAGGTAGTATAAAATTCAAATCCTATTCATGAGAGGGAACAGCAGAGTCGTACCACAAATAGCCCACACACATAGGAAAGAAAAGCTTACAATGACGCTTCAATCCAACTTGGACTATTTATAAATAAGAGTGGTAATAAAATACTTGAACAGTCAACTAACCCTGACTGTAATGCCTGCTTGATAAGTCATTGTCTGGTAGGAGTTGCCAAATTCAATATTCTCCTCACTGTCAAAAACTGGACACTGTGAACATAAGCAATTAAAATGAATTAACATTATGTTACAATAATGCACACACACACACACACACAAAGACCAACATTTTTACAGAATCAAAATCTCCAGGTTTTCATCTACATTTTATTAGCTGTATAGAACTAATGGTGATGGGAAATTTTCAGGAAAAATTACTAACAGTAATATTCTGAATGGCCACCATAGCACAGAAGTCATCATCAGCAGTGGCCTTCACCAACACCATGTCTACATCTTCTGGGAACTTGAATTCATAAAACACCGGCTGTGATGGTGTGACCTCAAACTCCCTAGAGCTATGAAGTCTGTAATCAAAAGCAATGAAGGATAAGAAAATAATTCATGCATTTTTTATATTTTTAGAAAATAATTATGCCTGTATTTATAAAAACAATGTATAGGAGGCCTCTAACTTACAAATGAGTCACATTCCTCATGATAACAAACATACAAAGCTTAGATATGTTTATGTTGCTACATCAGCTTGCCAGCTGTAAAATATGAATTGGTTCTTAAGTCACCTTTAGCAAGTTTGAATGTGTAAATGTGGTGGTTGCAGGCTGTGGTGGACCCCAAGTGCATTTTAATTTCAAAGACATTATTATATAGCTAATATTATAATTATTATACTGCATTCAAAACAGGTATCAAATTCACATGGGTACACAGCCTATACTGTTGTAAGCTCATATACACCTCATAGCACCTCTGCAAAAACAGTGATTATGTGTGAGTGAAGTGAAAGTGTTGAATGATGATGAAAGTATTTTCTTTTTGGGGATTTTCTTTCTTTTCAGGTCACCCTGCCTCGGTGGGAGACGGCCGACTTGTTAAAAAAAACTTGAAAAATAATGTGCTGTAGAAAATTTATGAAATATATCTTGCCCTTCTGGCAAGACAGTGATTGAATGAGCGACAGTGAAAATGTTTTCTTCTTTGGTAGGTCACAAACCCAAATCTTACATACAAACTAGCTCTATATATATATGTACTTAATCAAAAACTCATCTACAAAATTTTGCATCCAATCTTGTCATGTATACTTACTCAGTCATGCATACTTACTCAATCAAAAACTCATCAACAAAATCAGCTTCAACAGTGAAGCTTAAATTTTTAGGTGACGACGTTGAAATATCAATGAAGAGTCGCTGGGTTGTTTCAAGGGTACCTTCATAAGATACCTTGTAGTTCTTCACTGGACACAGGGTGTGGGACACAGTGAAATATTCTTTTCTGTGGACACAAAGTATTAGTTTCAGTTGATGTAGCTAACCATTAATAAGTAAATAGCCAAACTGCAATAAATATATATTGTGTACCTGAAAGTATTTCAAGCATTTAATGAAGGATTAACTTTTAAACAAGAACTTTTGAGTTCACTATTGACAATAACAACAAATAATAATAATAATAATCATAATTATTATAGGTAGTAGGTTGGTAGACAGCAACCACCCAGGGAGGTACTACCGTCCTGCCAAGTGAGTGTAAAACGAAAGCCTGTAATTGTTTTACATGATGGTAGGATTGCTGGTGTCTTTTGTCTGTCTCATAAATATGCAAGATTACAGGTACGTCTTGCTACTTCTACTTACACTTATGTCACACTACACATACATGTACAAGCGTATATATACATACCTCTCTGGGTTTTCTTCTATTTTCTTTCTAGTTCTTGTTCTTGTTTATTTCCTCTTATCTCCATGGGTGAGTGGAACAGAATTCTTCCTCCGTAAGCCATGCGTGTTGTAAGAGGCAACTAAAATGCCGGCAGCAAGGGGCTAGTAACCCCTTCTCCTTTATATATTACTAAATTTGAAAGGAGAAACTTTCATTTTTCCTTTTGGGCCACCCCGCCTCGGTGGGATAAGGCCGGTGTGTTGAAAGAAGAATCATAATTATAATAGAAATGAAGCAGGGAAACAAGTGAGTGGTACACTGATGCATCTGTGGAGACAAAGAACATTATCCATGGAGGCAAAAAGGGGAATGTATGAGAGTATAGCGATATCAATGCTTTTATGTGTGTGAAACCTGGGTTGTGAATGTTGCAGTGAGGAGGAGGCTGGAGGTAGTGTAGATGTCAAGTCTGAGGGCAATGTGTAGTATGAGTATTATGCAGAGAATTCATAGTGTGTAAATTAGATGAACGTATAGGAATTTTTTGTTAACAGAATCCACTAATTTTGCAAACAGTTTATTTCTACTGTACCTTGCTTAGTCCCCAGAATTTTAAAGTAGGTCCCTGGACCTTTCATGTGCCTCTGCAGTCTTATCATTACTGCCCACTGGATGATTGTAAGGGCCATAGTAAATCAATTAAATCAATCCATATACTACAATGTTACTGTTCGCATTTTTGTCAACAGTTTCTGCCATACATCTACTGTCCCCAAATTACTTACAAAATTTGTGTATTAGGCGGAGGCTCAATGGGAATCTGCCATGACAGTACCCCTCGTTGTTGCCGAACAACTACCAGCAATGGATAAGTATAACCACTCATAGGGCTGCTCACAGTTACTCGCACAGCACTATTCTGTAAAATAAATTTTATATTAAATAAAAAACATTTAAATGTTCATTTATTTGTAGGTTTTAAGAATTTTCAGATAATTTTACTTTTTTTATTAAAATCAAAACTTCGGTATTAAAATTAAGTGAAAAACATCATCTCTGTGTACAGAAATGCAGATTTATGTTAAGAAAAGGGAAGTGCTGCTTTGGGAAAGTGTGTAGATTCTATCAAAGAAAACATGTAAAGACTCGCTTAAAAAAAATGCTATGGCCTAAAGTGCATACTATTTCAAATGAGAGGAACTGAATTTTTCCAACAAAAATCTGTTTTTTTTTTTTAAGGCACAAAGGCAAAGACAAAGAATGCGAAACGGCAAAAAAGAAACTTTAAACAGACAGATGGAAATACAGTAAACCCTCCAAATAATGAACTAATAGACTATTAAGGAAATAAGTCACGTTGTCTGACCTTTTTTTTGGGTTAGCCTAGGTAATTTACACTATGTATGATAACTGTACTTACATTTATTTTATTTTTTTTTTTTATTATCACACTGGCCGATTCCCACCAAGGCAGGGTGGCCCGAAAAAGAAAAACTTTCACCATCATTCACTCCGTCACTGTCTTGCCAGAAGGGTGCTTTACACTACAGTTTTTAAACTGCAACATTAACACCCCTCCTTCAGAGTGCAGGCACTGTACTTCCCATCTCCAGGACTCAAGTCCGGCCTGCCGGTTTCCCTGAACCCCTTCATAAATGTTACTTTGCTCACACTCCAACAGCACGTCAGGAATTAAAAACCATTTGTCTCCATTCACTCCTATCAAACACGCTCATGCATACCTGCTGGAAGTCCAAGCCCCTCGCACACAAAACCTCCTTTACCCCCTCTCTCCAACCTTTCCTAGGCCGACCCCTACCCCGCCTTCCTTCCACTACAGACTGATACACTCTTGAAGTCATTCTGTTTCGCTCCATTCTCTCTACATGTCCGAACCACCTCAACAACCCTTCCTCAGCCCTCTGGACAACAGTTTTGGTAATCCCGCACCTCCTCCTAACTTCCAAACTACGAATTCTCTGCATTATATTCACACCACACATTGCCCTCAGACATGACATCTCCACTGCCTCCAGCCTTCTCCTCGCTGCAACATTCATCACCCATGCTTCACACCCATATAAGAGCGTTGGTAAAACTATACTCTCATACATTCCCCTCTTTGCCTCCAAGGACAAAGTTCTTTGTCTCCACAGACTCCTAAGTGCACCACTCACTCTTTTTCCCTCATCAATTCTATGATTCACCTCATCTTTCATAGACCCATCCGCTGACACGTCCACTCCCAAATATCTGAATACATTCACCTCCTCCATACTCTCTCCCTCCAATCTGATATTCAATCTTTCATCACCTAATCTTTTTGTTATCCTCATAACCTTACTCTTTCCTGTATTCACCTTTAATTTTCTTCTTTTGCACACCCTACCAAATTCATCCACCAATCTCTGCAACTTCTCTTCAGAATCTCCCAAGAGCACAGTGTCATCAGCAAAGAGCAGCTGTGACAACTCCCACTTTGTGTGTGATTCTTTATCTTTTAACTCCACGCCTCTTGTCAAGACCCTCGCATTTACTTCTCTTACAACTTATATATTTCTTATATATTAATTTATTTATTTATTTGTACAACTATGTATCATGTCCAATAAAAAAATAAATAAATAAATAAATGTGTACCTGTGCCTAAATAAACTTACTTATTTAATGGCACTTGTGGAAAATACATAAGAGATTGTTTTGCCATGATTGTTACAATAATGGACAATTCTCTATCCAACAGATTTTGTCCACTGTTTCCAAATCAAGTGATCCAGTGGACTTTTGTTCCTTAATTCCTCATTATACTGAGGTTTGTTACAAGGAGTTTTTTTTTTGTATGAAAAAGAAACAAGTCAGGTGACATGAGTATAAATCATTAGGGAAAAAGAAAACAAGTCACACACACCAAAAATAAATGCTAAATCCTAAATTACAGTATTACAAACACCAACCATACAACACAGACCCAGAGTAGCTACCCACACCAGCCTAATTATAAACAGATGGAGCTGTACTGGACAGAACAATTATAGGAAACAGAACAGCATGAGTGAGAGCAATATCATACTCGATTCACCAACAATTTTGCCAGTATTAAATTCACCCACAGAATAATCTCTAGTTTTGTTTTTGCTAATATATATATACAAAGCATGAGAACAAAGATACAAAACAATATGCCAAGAATAAATGCCTGCTTACAGAAACAAATTATATATCTGGAGCCTTCATGAAAGTCCACACTAATGACTTCTCAGACAGTAAAATATGGATCCAAACTATAATTTGAACAGATGTGATTTAATAAATATTTAAATTGTAAATTGGAGTTAGTTTATTTATATGAAACAACCACATATGTGACCTGAACTTTTTAAAATCACCAAATGATATGGAATCTTCAACCTCCCAAATGTTTTTTAAATGGAAGAAGACAGACAACAGTATTGCAGCAGAAACTGTACAGACTGAAAGTATTGTAGCTAAATGGGTTTATACCAGAGAACTCTTAAGATTATATGAGAAGTTTGCATTAAATCATCAATGAAATTACTAGAAGTAAATATGCTATGTTTGCTGACAAACAACTTCCTTGAAGCTCAAACAAGGATACAGGTGTGGAGAATCAAACAACAGTTAGTGTAAGGAAATGTTTGGTAAATTCAACTTCAACAATCAGAAAATTAACTGAAACAACTATCAAACATCCCTTGGAAAACTCTCCTCAACATAAACCAATGGATGGAAAAGGTGAAGAAGATATGTACAAAGCCTGTATAAAATACATATTACTAACACCCAAACAGATCTTACATGGAATTAAAGTACAGAAGACTTGACATAAAAAGGAAGAAGGTAACTCATCACTAATAAACTGCAAAAATCACAACACAGAAAATTTACATAGAGAAATTACAATTTCCAGTTGACACAGTCCAAACCATGTCCATAAGTTGTTTCAAGTCACTGACTACAAGCCACAGCAAAATCTGACAATGTGAAAGTTTCCTTGCTATTTAGACTGCTTTAATCTCTATCAAAATAAGTTGACTCAACATCAAAGAAAAAAGTAGTTTAACAGTGTATGCTGAAACAATATAGGAGCTGCACAGCATGTGCCTTGGTGAAAGACTGTGAAGCATCTCTTTCCTGCTAGTACCAATAAAAGCATTGCACTCACCTTCAGTTTTGTTACATTATAGTTGAACTCAAACAAGTATTCAGAAGTCTGGTTAATATCTTCTCTAATCTCTTCTCCAAACTTTCCCTCGATGACAACAGAGTGAATTATCTCCTCCAAGCCACTGCTGTCATCTGCTCCTTTTTTGTACATTCCAAGTGATCGTTCATAGTGAGAACTTTTCTTCATTATTGCATCTTCTTGTTCATTATCACCTTGTTTGACACTTTCCTGGTTAGTGCCAGGAGCCTGTCGTTCACCATACAAGTCCAGCTGTGGTGGAGTGTATGCTGAAACCTGGTATGGAGCATTATGCTTAAGTTTCAGTGGGTGGTAATACTGATGTGTATTGTGGTGAGGGTGAGGCCCAGGGTGCTGGGCAGCCTCTACCACAGTAGATATCATCCAGATGGCAACCACAAGACTCACCATTATCATCCGAGCCCTCACGTATCCCAACCACAAAACTGCTCCTCCACGCTTCATTTCCTCTTCCCTTCCACTACATATATAATACTAGGCAACATTACACCACAGATAAAGTCGTGAATCACAATCAAGTATCCATTTCCACGAACATTTAGGCTACAAGAGCCTCTCCTCTACTTCCCAACTTCTGTTTCCTGATTATCAACCTTGGTAAGATTTATCTGGCACAGTTTGTTGAAGTTAACATATTTTTATGAAGAAGATTGAACGATTACGTGCAGCGTCGATTTTTATTTATTTTATATTACTTTCTTCCAGATATTTATTTTTGATATATAATATTAGCTTTTAAAAAATTACAAAAATTATATTTATGCGAGAAAGTATGCAAACTGTATCAGATAGTTGTTGTTGTTATTGTTGGGTTGAAGGGTTGTGACGGTCCTAGGGTGGGTTGTGACGGTCCTAGGGTGGGTTGTGACGGTCCTAGGGTGGGTTGTGACGGTCCTAGGGTGGGTTGTGACGGTCCTAGGGTAAGTAAGTAAGTAAATTTATTCAGGTATACACAAATACAGTTACATAGAATTATCATACATAGCAGCATATGTGTAGAGAACCTAGGATAACCCAAAAAAGTCAGACAGAGTGACTTATTTCCATTGGGGTCCTTTTATCTTATTATTATAATATAAAGGTTATAATATTTTCTTATTATTCTACAATGAAGATAACATCTTATTATCATACTAAAAAGACTATCTACTACACGAGGGTCATTAAGACTATCTACAATACGAGGGTCATTACTAGGAATAAGGTAAAATTTACACGTATTTTAGCTAAAAAATAGAAAATCATTCCCGTCCCTTTCTGTAGCTTCATTCATCAGACACTTTTTGGCACTCTTCTTGAACTGGTTCATGCTATGACTGGCTTTGACATGTGCGGGTAGTCTGTTCCATTCCTTTATTGCTGTACAATAAAAGGTGTTTGACGCCTGGCCACTGACTGTGGGTACTACAAAGTTGTGCTCTCTCCCCCTAGTACTATGATTGCTTTGGTTCCCAACCTTGACAAAATTGACAGCAAGATATTCTGGACACTGTTCGTGAGCAATTTTATAAACATGATTTAGTTTCAGTTGTTTTACTCTGTCTTCAACATTCAGCATATCCAACTGCTGTAATTCATCCTGGCCTACATGTTCTCTTGGTCCCAGCCCCAGGATGAATCTTACGATTTTGTTCTGGGTGATTTGCAGTCTATCTTTCAGTTTTTTTGTCAAGGCAGAGTACCATGAAGAGCAAGCGTAATCCATATGGCATTGTATAAGGGCTAGACATAGGGTCCTGCGAGCCTCAGTAGGTAGACACTGCTTGTCTATACAGGAACTTCAGTCTGGCATTCGCTTTCTTTACTACACTGTTCCCTATCAATTCTCCTGACATGCATGGGTCAAAGGGGATTCCCAGATATTTTACTGATGAAACCAAAGTGATGGACTCCCCATTACACTGAACATTAAAATTATTTACCCTTCTCAGTTTATGTTTCGTTCCAAAGAGAATGGCTTCAGTTTTCCCTAGGTGTAATGATAGTTTGTTGTCTACTAACCATTTGCTGCAGGACTCCAGTTCCAGTGTTAAAACATTAGCAATATCTTGTGGGTCTTTACCTGTCACTAACAGAGCACTGTCATCTGCATACAGTAGGAGTTTGCACTTGACACTGATAGGCATATCATTGACATAACATAAGAATAATAAGGGACCCAGAATACTACCTTGGGGAACTCCACATGTTATCGGCAGGGGTTCTGATTCCGTTTTGTTGATTTTGACTATTTGTCTCCTGTTGCTAAGGTAGGACTTAAACCAGTCTACAGAACCTATACCGATAGCTTGAAGTTTCTTACATAATATATTGTGGTTGACAGTATCGAAGGCCTTTTGCAGGTCTAAGGTTACCATACCTATGAGGTTCCCTTTTGACATTTCAGTTCTCAGGTAATCCATCAGATTAATAAGAGAGGTATCGGTTGAGTAGGATCTTCTAAAGCCCGATTGATAGCTATAGAGAATGCTGTTGTCATTAAGGTACTTAACTACTTGAGAATACACCGCCCTCTCCAGAATTTTAGATATTATACTGAGTATACTAACAGGTCTATAGTTGCTTACATCAGACCTATTATTTTTCTTGAAGATAGGACTAACTCTGGCCTCCTTGAACCCCTCCGGTACGGTATTAGTGGTGATTGATAGATTTATTATGTGAGCAATAGGGATTGACAGTTCAGAAGCACCATCTTTTAGGAACTTAGACGGGATGTTATCAGGGCCTGTGCTCTTAGTTGGGTTTAACCTGCTTAGTTCTTTTTGAATGAAGTCATGAGATACACTTACTAGTTGACAACTGTTTGGGGTTACCCCTTTATTGGTATAGTATGTTTGAAACTTATCAGAGTCTGTGTTAAAGGTATTTGATGCAGTTGGTAGTTTACTTACTAGTGTTGATGCAACAGATGTGTAGTAGGAATTAAAGCAATTTGCCACCTTAGATGTTTCGTGGCATACCTCATTATCGATAGTGAGTACTATGTTAGACCTATCTACTGGCTTATGGCTATACCCCAACTGTTTTAGTTGTTGCCAGAGCTTTCTGGGGTTATGCTTATACTCTTCAATTTTTGAGCAGTAGTGCTTTGCCTTTGCTCCTTTTATAAGCCTCTGTACTCTGTTCTTCACCTTTTGGAATTCATTTAGTGCTGCAATATCCTGTCTGTTTGCTTTAAATCTTTTTAGCAGCTGGTCTCTGAATTTCATATTATCTAATATCTCAGTAGTCATCCAGGGTTCAGTTCTTCGTTTAATCCTAACCTCTTTAACTGGTGCAATATTATTAAGAATGGTAGTGAACATTGTTTTAATTTTTCCCAGGCATCGTTTACGTCCGTGCAACTTGTCATCTCTGTCCAGTCACAATTGTGTAGCCTATTTACCAGTGTTTCTTTACTGTAGTTTCTAGTTGACCTCATTTTTATTGTCCTGTGTAGGCCTATCCTATCCCTAGTGATTTTCCTGGTGCAGTAAATGATGAAATGATCACTAAGACCTGTGGTAATGACGCCTGACTGACTAATGTTCTCAGCGCGGTTACAAAGTATGTGGTCAATTAGGGTGGCTGAGAACTGTGTGATCCGGGTTGGTGTATTAATTAGTTGGGTGTAGCTATTTAATCCTAGAATTTGCTTATACCTTTTGCATAGCCCGTTATTTTGCTGCTGAAAACAGATATTGAAGTCGCCCAGTATTATTGTCTCGCAATTGCTTTCAACTCCGGACAAGACTCTGGAAAAGTCTTCTAAGAACTGGTCCTGGGTAGGAGGGCGGTAACTAGTTCCTACTAAGATGGGTTTGGTCTTGGGAAGCAGCACTTCAAACCATAGAATCTCCAGTTTATTGTTATTTAAATCAGGTCTTGGGTTGTAAGCTAAGTCATTTCTAATGTAGGCACATACTCCACCACCCTTTCTGTTCCTATCTAAGCGTTTTATATTGTAACCATCTATTTTGACCTAGTCGTCAGTCACCGTATCATCCAACCAAGATTCAGAGATGGTTATAACTGCCGCCCTAATTTTGTTAGCTAGAATCCTAATCTCTGCCAATTTAGGAAGAAGTGATCTTGCATTGACATGAATAAAGTGAAGGCCTGTTTTCATAAAACAATCATAATCATCAATATATGGCAATGGGTCATTTGTATTAAAATTAGGTAAATCAATGTCATCACTGCTAAAGGGTAACTGTGCCAAAGTGCATTTGTTACACACAAAATGAATTCTGGCACCGTTGCTATAATTGTACATACATCCATCATGCACCCACCCCTTACACATTTTACATAAGGTGCCTTTTCTGTTTTTCATGCATACTTTAGTACAGTGTATGCACCTGTTTGGTAGTGTTTGAGATAATAATGGCTGTATTGTCTCACATTGACCTATGTATGCATTACATATGGAGTTAAGGTTATCATCCCTAGCTACTAGACCGTCATTATCGCCGTCATTTATCTGTCTGTTTTGCCTCTGCACAATAATTTGAGGTCCTGGATTAATTTGGATATCACCACTTAAGAGCGCTACAATAAGAGCTGTGTGCCACTGTTTTTGTTTGGGTATGCGGTGTTGCCATACCTTGCGGCGATAGTGAGGTTTACTTTTCTGGTAGGATGGCAACTGTTGGGCTTTTACTGTCCAGGGCACTGTTACTCCATTCACCTTTTCCAGCCCCCATGACTGATTTCTTTCTTCATGGAATTGAAGAAGAAATATAAATATAATTATGGCAGCCTGTACCCCTCTAATGCCTGCCATTTTCACTCTTCGCTCTTTTACTCATATACAATAATATTTATTTCTCTTTTCCAGTCCCTAGTACACTTAGTATCTGCTTTAGCAATCACACTGAATTACTAGTAAAATTTCCTCTTCAAAACCCTCTTCACTGCTCACTTTTCCCTTAACTTCACAAAACCCTTATAGTTAACCCCTTATTACACACTCCCCTACCCACCTCACTTCACAGTCTGGCTTCACCAATTAACTTCTAACTCATTTCCATTCTGGTAGATCAGAAAGGTTTAATCAATGGTTTTATCCTTCCAAATCCCCCTCAATTCCATTTATCGGGGGTTGTGTCGTGTTGTTGTCTCCTGACCTGGTCTGCTGACTCAGCCATTTTTAAAACGCTGAGGGGAGTAACGCCACCTACAACCTGACTTTCCTTGAGTTTATAGATATATTTGGCTTTTTCTGCTATGATTCTCTCACTGTACACTGGTCAGCTGAATATAGGTCAGCTACTAAAACATTAACCTTGACTATTTAACTATTCACTTCTTTCCCACGACGTAATAGCGTAATAGCGCACAAAATGCATGCTAAAGGAATAACAGGAAAAGTCGGTCGATGGATCTATAATTTCCTCACTAACAGAACACAGAGAGTAGTCGTCAACAGAGTAAAGTCCGAGGCAGCTATGGTGAAAAGCTCTGTTCCACAAGGCACAGTACTCGCTCCCATCTTGTTCCTCATCCTCATATCCGACATAGACAAGGATGTCAGCCACAGCACCGTGTCTTCCTTTGCAGATGACACCCGAATCTGCATGACAGTGTCTTCCATTTGTGACACTGCAAGGCTCCAGGCGGACATCAACCAAATCTTTCAGTGGGCTGCAGAAAACAATATGAAGTTCAACGATGAGAAATTTCAATTACTCAGATATGGTAAACATGAGGAAATTAAATCTTCATCAGAGTACAAAACAAATTCTGGCCACAAAATAGAGCGAAACACCAACGTCAAAGACCTGGGAGTGATCATGTCGGAGGATCTCACCTTCAAGGACCATAACATTGTATCAATCGCATCTGCTAGAAAAATGACAGGATGGATAATGAGAACCTTCAAAACTAGGGAGGCCAAGCCCATGATGACACTCTTCAGGTCACTTGTTCTATCTAGGCTGGAATATTGCTGCACACTAACAGCACCTTTCAAGGCAGGTGAAATTGCCGACCTAGAAAATGTACAGAGAACTTTCACGGCGCGCATAACGGAGATAAAACACCTCAACTATTGGGAGCGCTTGGGGTTCCTAAACCTGTATTCCCGGGAACGCAGGAGGGAGAGATACATGATTATATACACCTGGAAAATCCTAGAGGGACTAGTACCGAACTTGCACACGAAAATCACTCACTACGAAAGCAAAAGACTTGGCAGACGATGCACCATCCCCCCAATGAAAAGCAGGGGTGTCACTAGCACGTTAAGAGACCATACAATAAGTGTCAGGGGCCCAAGACTGTTCAACTGCCTCCCAGCACACATAAGGGGGATTACCAACAGACCCCTGGCAGTCTTCAAGCTGGCACTGGACAAGCACCTAAAGTCAGTTCCGGATCAGCCGGGCTGTGGCTCGTACGTTGGTTTGCGTGCAGCCAGCAGTAACAGCCTGGTTGATCAGGCTCTGATCCACCAGGAGGCCTGGTCACAGACCGGGCCGCGGGGGCGTTGACCCCCGGAACTCTCTCCAGGTAAACTCCAGGCACTGAGGGATAACCATCCTATACCTTGGAGTTTTGTACTGTTGATTTGACGATGTCTCCTGTGTTTCCCTCTCGTTAGCACTGGTACAGGTGATATGATGGTGGTACAGATATGATGCTACTGTCAACAGATGAACGTCAGCAAATATGAGAATTTCACTTCGCTAGTTGTACGTCTGGCAGTAGCTGCTGTTTGGATGCCGGTCAGCCATGTTTAAAGGCTCAATTCTTTCCCTCGTTTGGCACTGAAGAAAAAAGTCCTACAGACCTGTCATTTCCTTGGAGATTTAGTTGATCAGGTTTTCTGCCATGTTGTCTTCCCGTTAAACACTGGTGCAGTTGATATGGAGGTCAGTTATTTCATTGTAGTGGAAAACGTCTCGTGTCTGGTTCACGTCTGGCAGCAGGTCTGGTGGGTTGTGACGGTCCTAGGGTGGGTTGTGACGGTCCTAGGGTGGGCTGTGACGGTCCTAGGGTGGGTTGTGACGGTCCTAGGGTGGGTTATGACGGTCCTAGGGTGGGTTGTTACGATCCTAGGGTGGGTTGTTACGGTCCTAAGATTTCGTTCGGATTTTTAACCCCGGAGGGTTAGCCACCCAGGATAACCCAAGAAAGTCAGTGCGTCATCGAGGACTGTCTAACTTATTTCCATTGTGGTCCTCAATCTTGTCCCCCAGGATGCGACCCACACCAGTCGACTAACACCCAGGTACCTATTTGCTGCTAGGTGAACAGGACAACAGGTGTAAGGAAACGTGTCGAAATGTTTCCCCGCCGGGAATCGAACCCGGGCTCTCCGTGTGTGAAGCGAGATCTTGTGACGGTCCTAGGATGGGTTGTGACAGTCCTAGGATGGGTTGTGCCGGTCCTAAGGCGGGTTGTGACGTCCTAGGATGGGCTACAACGGTCGTAGGGTAGGTTGTGATGGCTCTAAGGTGGGTTGTGATGGTCCCAGGGTGGGTTGTGACGGTTCCACACTTATTCATGTGCCTACTACATACATAGAACAATACACGCAAACATAAACCCTCCACTCAAACTTCTCACCAACCTTAACAGGACACACGATCATAACACAAGACACAGATCTCTTTTTGATGTACCCCGTGTCCATATCACACTGCATGTAACACAGCAGGTAACACTGAGAGTAACACAACGCAGGGTAACGTAGCAACTCAGCAGGAATCTTTGAAAGTAACACAGAAATATAGGAGGAAACACAGCAACACAGTAAATAATATAGCGGGTAATATTGAAAGCAACACGAAAGGTAACACAACACAGCAAATAGCTTTCAAGGTAACACAGCAAATAACTTTCAAGGTAACACAGCAAATAACTTTCAAGGTAACACAGCTAATAACTTTCAAGGAAACAGCAAATAATTTTCAAGGTGACACAGCAAATAACTTTCTAGGTAACAGCAAATAGCTTTCAAGGTGACACAGCAAATAACTTTCAAGGTAACACAGCAAATAACTTTCAAAGTAACACAGCAAATAACACTGAAGGTACATAAATAACCTGCACATATATAGAGGAGCTTACGACGACGGTCGGTCCGACTTGAACCATTTACAAAATGACTCAGTGCGGGTTGTGTATTGTTCCAGTCACGGTATTGTGACTTTTTTGTTACACTGAAGGTAACATAGCAACATAGCAGATAACACTGAAGGTAACACAACAAGACTCAGATGACACTGAAGGTATCACAGGAACACAGAAGGTAACACTGAAAGGAGAACAGTAATACAACAGGAAACACTACAAGGTAATGTCGCAACACTGCTGGTGACACTGAAACTAACCACAACACAGCAGGTAAAACAGCAGACAACATAACATAGGAGGCAAACAACACAAGAGCAAAACAGGCAACACAATAACACAACAGATAACACAAAAACAGAACAATGCAACAGGTGACACAGCAGGAATCACCACAACACAGCAGGCAACAAATCAGGCGAAGCAGTTGTAGTGGTTCTAGGATGGGTTATAGCGATTCTAAGTGGGTTGTAGTGGATAGTGGTTCTAGGGAGGTAAGTAGTGATTCTAGAATGGGTTGAATGTCTCTTATGGACCTATTATGGGTTTTAGGGTTTTTAAGGTTAGTTGCAGTGGTTCTAAGGCTGAAGAGTAATGAACAATGTGTGCCAGGGATGAACAATGTGTGCCAGGGATGAACAATGGGTGCCAGGAATAAACAATGCGTACTCCAGGTATACTCCAGGGATGAACAATGAGTGCCAGGGATGAACTAGCGTGCCATGGGTGAACAATGTGTGCCAGGGATGAGTATTGAGTGGTAGGAATGAACAAAGAGTGTCACTGGAGGTCAGTGACTCACTCACCAGTGTTCTTACACAACTTGTCAGAGGAAATTAAAGGTCAAGGTGGAAAAAAGTTTAAACATTATATATAGCGCACCAGTTAGTGTGATTTTCCCACCTACCGACACTTATCTTGCAAGCATATTTAGCTTTTCTATTTTCAAGTATACCTGATTGCTCATGCTAGTTAACTGAAATGAGTTCTTTTAACTCGCATTCATGTGCACGGTAGCGCACGCACGCGCACACACACACACACATACACACACACACACACACACACACACACACATACACACACACACACACACATACACACTGTGGAAAATACTGTATATATTTTCCAGAAATTCAGTATTTATATGTAAATAGATGGCCATACTGTATTTAATAATATTTATGTCATAGAAAACGGAAAGCGGGGCCAGGAGCTAGGACTCGACCCCTGAAACCACAAATAGGTGAGTACACACACACACACACACACACACACACACACACACACACACACACACACACTGTGGAAAATACTGTATATATTTTCCAGAAATTCAGTATTTATATGTAAATAGATGGCCATACTGTATTTAATAATATTTATGTCATAGAAAACGGAAAGCCTGCGTCTGCGCAGACGAGACTCGACATCTTGGTTTTGAATTTTGTACAAACGTTGGTGTAATGGGAAGAATTTTTCGTGCTCTAGAGGTTAAAATTGTGTTGACACCTCTCAAATAGGAGGCGAAATTGGTGGATGTGCATTCCTGCATAACTTGAGATATCAGACGACTGGACAAGACAGCTCCAGGAACCTCAGATAAGCTTTCTAGATTGGTGTGTAATTCTGGCCAGCATTATTTTCATAGATTTAGTTAGAGTGAGGTTTTCTGAGTATGATACACATTAATCTCCAGTCAAATTGGTGAGTGATATTAATTGTATGACACTTTATGTAACTGTCAGGTTGGGCAATGAGAAAAAACGTGTTAATGCAGTAATTGTAGATAGATTTCCAGAGAAAATATCTACAGTAGGGCTTAGTAAAGCTACAGAAAGACTTTCACATAATGTAAATTTAGCACCTTCTGGTGTAAGTGATGATTCTGTAGGCCCAATAAATATTTTGATAGGTAGTGACTATTATGCCTCCTTTGTAAAGGGTATGGTAAAGAAATGTGGTGTCACCCTTTTGAAGACTGCAGGAGGCCATGTAATGTATGGTAGGATTCCTCGTAATAATAATTTATGACTAGAGGAAACTACAAATACCATAACTGTGTGTCTTACTCATGAAGTCGTGCCCCAGTATAATTCTTTCATAGAGGATGGTGTTGAGCCAGTGCATAAATTGTGGGAATTAGACAGCATTGTAATAAATGTAAATGAAGAAAGTCCAGACGATTCTTTTACTCAGGAGCAATACCTGAGAGATGTAAAATTTGAATCTGGACAATACTGGGTACGACTTCCGTGGAGACTGAAACATCCAGAATTACCCACTAATTACAGAATGGCATATGGACAGTTAAAGGCTCAGCTCCGCAAACTGAGTAAGACACCAGAATTGTTAACTGCCTATAATGATATAATTGCTGAGCAGTTAATTAATAAATTTAAAGAGGAACCTCCTGAGCAAGCCAAAATTTCTGGTCACTATTTGCCCCATCACGGAGTGAAGAAGGATTCTAAGACCACTCATTTGAGGATTATGTTTAATTGTAGTGCCAGGAGTAACAAAAATGTACCTAGTTTAAATGACTGTTTGATGACAGGTCCGTCATTGACGGAAAAATTAGGAGATATCTTATTAAATTTCAGAGTGAAGCACTATGCCTTTATGGCTGACATAAGTAAAGCTTTCCTAAGAGTGGGTTTACAAGAAGCTGACCAGGATTGTACCCACTTCTTATGGCCTGAGAATCCTAGTGACCCACTTAGCCCTCTGAAAACCTTTCGCTTTAGGAGCGTATTATTTGGTGCTACATCCAGTCCATTCCTACTTCAAGCGACGATAAATGCACACCTTAAATGTACGGGAAGTCCATTGAGTAAAGTAATGAGCAAACAATTTTATGTGGACAATTTCCTGGGTGTGACGTCAACTGAAGAGGAACTGTTAATGACTTATGGAGAGGCTAATAAAATAATGCAAAGTGCAAATATGCCTCTGAGAGAATGGAATAGTAATTCGTCCAAATTAAAGAACAAAATAAGTAAAGATTACCCTGGAGATGAAGTGCAAAAATGTAGTAATGTATTGGGTTTAACTTGGGATATTGAGAGAGATTTGTTAATGTTAAAACCTAATAATTACAGTATGTCCAACAAATTAACTAAGAGAGTTTTGCTTGCTGAAGTTTCCAAATGTTTTGATCCACTAGGTTTAGTGTCACCCCTTACTATAAGAGGGAAATTATTAATTCAGGAAGCATGGAAACTTAAATGTGCTTGGGATGAAATTCTACCTGAGGAATTCATTAACAGGTGGGATGAATTAATTGGTGATTGTGAGAAAATTCCAATTTTGGAGTTCCCATGCCAGGTGGCCAATCCAAATGGGAAAAATGTACTCCACATTTTTTGTGATGCTTCAAAATTGGCATATGGAGCAGTTGCTTACCTTCAATGTAATAGTGTTATTTCTCTTGTTATGTCTAAGGCTAAAGTGTCTCCAATTAAATCACGCACCTTGCCTCAGTTGGAATTAACAGCCATTTATGTAGGTGTCAAATTAGCTAATTATATAAGAAATAAGTTGCAGTAGATAAATATTAGCGACACTGTAATTTGGTCTGATAATGAGGTATCCTTACAATGGATTCGTAATGGAAACAGTAAAATTGTGTACGTACAAAACAGAGTCGCTGAAATTAATCAGATGCAAGAGAAGTATAATAGTTTGGGTCAGCATATGTTAACATTTAATCATATACCTGGTGAGGAGAATCCAGCTGATTTCTTGTCTCGAGGTTTATCTTATGCTAAATTTGTAAATGCTGTATCATGGTTTAAAGGACCGAGATGGTTGGTAAATAAAGCTAATTGGCCTGTACAAAAGGCATATATTGCTCCTGTTGAAATTACTGTGACCACCGCTCCAATAGTTTGTCCTTCCTTAGCCACTGATATAAATAGGTTTTCTTCTTTACCCAAACTAATCAATGTAACTAAGTTGGTGTTTAAATTTCTGAACAAGATGAATATTTCATATAAGTTTTCACATCCTTTTGAATTTTGGATAAAGAGGGTACAGGAGGAAATCTATGGAAATGAGATTAAATTGATGATGGAAAGAAAAATTGTGAAAGGTTCCATAATAGAGAAATTGGGGCTGTATTTAGAGAACAGTGTAATTAGGTGCAGAGGTAGGTTACAAAATGCTGAATTGGGTGATTATGCTAAACACCCTATCTTACTGCCCAAAACTCATCATCTAACAAATTTGATTGTTCTAAATGCCCATAAAAATGTAATGCATGGTGGGGTACAAGATACCTTAAATTGTATTAGGGAAACTTTCTGGATTCCACAAGGACGTCAAAGTGTAAAAAGGGTGATTAAATCTTGTGTAATATGTCGCCGTGTGGATGCCATATCCTATATGTACCCAGGTCCTCCACCATTGCCAAAGGAGCGTGTACAATTAGTGAAACCATTTGATGTAACAGGTGTAGACTATAGTGGTCCAATAATTTTAACAGGTACGTCAAATGGTGTTCCACTGAAAGTGTATGTTTGTTTGTTCACCTGTACTGCTACTAGGGCAGTTCATTTAGAAGTGGCACAGGACTTGTCTGCAGAACAGTTTATACAGCTGTTTCGAAAATTTGCAGCTAGGAGATTCTGTCCGAGGTTGATGATTTCGGATAATGCCACAAATTTTGTAGCAGGTGCTCAACACTTGATAGAATTAAATAATAGTAACGATGTTCAATCTCTGTTAACCCAACGAGGGTGTACCTGGAAATTTATTACTCCTAGAGCCCCTTGGCAGGGGGGGGGGCTGTACGAAAGACTGATAGGCACAGTGAAGAGGTGTCTCCGCAAAGTACTACACCGGAAGAGAATTAATTTGGAAGAATTCCGTGCAGTGTTAGTGGAGGCAGAAAATAGTATAAATAACAGGCCTCTCTTGTACATGAGTGATACACCTGATGCAGATGTATTAACACCTTCTCACCTAATATGTGGAAGGAAATTGGAAGCTGCCTCTGTCTATAGAGATAATCCGGAAGAAAGTGATGAAGATTACAATGATGCGGCAGTGTTGTGTAATAAATTTAAAATGTTAAATAAAGTAATTGATCATTGGTCTAATGTGTGGCGTAAGGAATATCTTCTTACACTACGTGAACACTTTTATGGTGCGACAGAGGCAGTAAATCGACAGACCATTCAACCAGGTGACATTGTGTAAATTGACACTGAACAACATCGAACATTGTGGCCTCTGGGCAAAGTATTGACGTTGTACCCAGATGCACAAGGTGTTGTCAGGAATGTCAAAGTAAACCATACCCCCGGCCGGGATTGAACCCGCGGTCATAGAGTCTCAAAACTCCAGCCCGTCGCGCTAGCCACTAGACCAGCTAGCCACAATAAGATTCATCCAACTAGGTATATTTCTACACCATAGGAAAGTTAGCACAGGCACCTCTGTGACCACAAATGCAAGTTTTTACAGACGAATCTCCAGCTAGCGTGGCCGTGACGAACTCTAGCTCAAGTCCCTTCACTGCCGTCAACATGACTTAAGAAATCGTAATGACACGATTGCAAATAAACCATACCCCCGGCCGGGATTGAACCCGCGGTCATAGAGTCTCAAAACTCCAGTATCATGTGGGAGTTCGATACGTGGATTAGGGTAGAAATACTCACGTAGGCTGTTATACGTATAATTACTGATATGTGGACAGAGCCCGCAGCCGCTACCTTGCCTCCTTGCTTCCACTCGTAACACTGACTAGCCGGCTGGCCAGTACCCCGTAGTGGGTCTTTTGAATTAGTGTCAGCTCAGCACAATATGAAGACCGTGGCTCAAGACGGTTGGTCGTGAGTCAACGGACACTGGTTACTGGTAACTGGTTACTACGTTACTACTACTGAGAGCTCGGCGACGCTAACGTATGTCGTCCCGACATACAACTAATACAAACTAGAGATGGCAGGTACACGGCTTGGGCTGATTCTATACAATGTCAAAGTACACAACATGAAACATTATAGATACATAAGTAGAACATTGGAATGAAAGCTTACGTAACTGAAACTGTAATGCAATACTAGGTATACTATAGTACAACTTAAAACTCAACAAATGAACAACGAACTCAACGTTGAGATTACAGTGATAAAAACAAAAATTTTGATCGATCGATCTGTATTCGTGTGATCTACGGATTCTGAGGAAGGAATATATACAAAGAAAGAGTGTTTAACAGAAAGGCAGATTCGGTGCACGCAAATCTAGACTGTTAACTCTCAGAATGCGGAGAGAACAAGAACACAAAAAAAAATTTCTTGAATACTGATAAGTTGATACTGTAACTATTCATCTATACAGGTTATTTACATTTAACCCCAACTCTGCTAGGGTAAGATTGGCATATGCAGAATGGGTGTCATCTCTGGGAGGATCAAACTCTGTAGCATTGGCTAACTCATGCTGTATTTGAGTCAAATCTGAATTGGAAGTTACAAATGATACTTGAGGATTTCTCAATACCTGTCGTGTACGTAGGGAATAACGACATTCAGGTTGATCATCTGACTGAGTATCAGAGGAAGAGAGTACAGGATCAGGAGGATTGTCAGAGTCTGTCACATTAGTCTGGGTTGGAACATCATTATCATCACATACTAACTTCATATGATCCAAATGCGATTCTTTATACTGACCAGTACTAATCTCTCTAACCTTATACTTATTTCCAGTGATATGTTCAACTACTCGATAAGGACCAACAAACTTTTGATCAAGCTTTGGCATTGCAGACGTTTTGTTAAAATTAGTCAGCATAACTCTCGAACCTACTTTGATTTTGGATGGCTTTGATCGAGTGTTTGCGACTCTTGTAAATTCAGCTGTTGATTTATGAAGTGTTTCACGGATTCTTCTAAAAACACTTTGAGCTAAGCTGGTACGAGTTGCTACGAAATCATCAGGGTTGTAATTTGGTTTCGGATTAGAATATAACAACTCATAAGGCAAACGTTTATCTACACCGTACAATGCATAATGTGGAGTGTCACCTATAGAAACATTGTAAGCAGAATTTATAGCACACTGCACATCAGGTATAACTTCATCCCAAGTTTCACTGTTGGGATTGATAGTGGCTCTCAAAACATCAAGTACTTTCTTATTGGTTCTTTCCGCTAACCCATTGCTGGCAGGATGATGAGGAACAATGGTGGATTTAGTGATCTTGTACAAGGTACACAAATTTTCAAGAATTTCATTACAGAATTCACCTCCATTATCTGTTACTAGGGACTTAGGAGTGGTATGCCTGCAGATAATGCGTTCTTTAAACGCTTTAGCTACTGTCTCGGCAGTCTTATCTGCAATAGGAACTAACTCGCAATATCTGGTGAAATGGTCTACCATAACACACAGATGTTTGTTACCTTGGAGGGAACATTGGAAATTAGTTAACAAATCTAGCGCAACTCTTTCCCAAGGTTCGCTAGTAGTTGGATACACTTGGATTGGATTAGGACCATTAGCATTGCCTTTATGTTGCATGCAGACACTACATTTCCTAACATACTCAGAAATATCAGTTGCCATACGAGGCCAAAAGTATTTCAATCTGGCTTGTTTTACTGAACGATCCATACCAGGGTGTGCAACACCTGGTACATCGTGAACTAGCTGTAAGGCTACATTCACTAGTGACTGTGGAATTACTAACTGGTATACTCTTCTGCTAGGAGTACCCAACTCGGCTGTTCGATACAGTAATTCTTGGTTCATGAGAAAGTCACTGATGGGAGCTGGTGGCTTCACAGTCAGAATAAGATCTTCCTGGAGCAGGAATCGAATCACACCAGACCACATGGGATCTGTTCGTTGAGCGTTCTTTACATCTTCAGCACTAAATGGAGGGTCTGCAGTTACTATACTAACATGTCGCGATAAGGCATCTGCGACTACATTTGACTTGCCAGGTAAATGCTCAAAGGTGGGATTGAACTCTTGGATAGTCAAGGTCCATCTAGCTAACCTTCCAGTAGGTTGTTTGTTCTGGAATAAGGGTATCAGTGGAGCATGATCTGTCAAGACATGAACAGAGTACTGATAAATAATGTCTCGGAAGTGCTTTAAAGACCATACTATTGCTAAAGCTTCTTGCTCAGTTACTGTATAATTACGTTCAGCCTTTGTAAGGACTCGACTAGCAAATGCAACTGCGTTGTACTTGCCATCGGTCTTCTGAGCTAGTACGGCACCTATGCCAATTGAACTAGCATCAGTTGTCAGATAGAAAGGCTTAGAAAAATCTGGAAATTTCAAAATTGGAGCAGAAGTTAGCTTTTCTTTTAGAGTTTGGAATGCTCTTTCTTGACGGAAGGTCCAAACAAAAGGAGCATCTTTCTTAAGCAACTCAGTTAGAGGAGCAGCTATGGAAGAAAAATTGGCAATGAAAGCTCTATAAAAACCTGCTAAGCCCACAAAGGATCTTACGGCATCAGCAGTTTTGGGAGTTGGAAAATTTAGTACTGCAGTTACTTTACTTTGGTCAGTCGTAACCCCTCTAGGAGTGACTACGTGACCAAGAAACTTAATTTCTGATCTGAAGAATTGACATTTTGACAGTTTGATCTTTAAATTGGCTTCTTCAAGCTTACCAAGTACTACATCAAGTCTTTTCAAGTGTGTATCCACGTCTTTAGACATGACGATTACGTCATCTAAGTACACCATAAGTGCATTACCTATGAGACCTCTAAAGATATTAGTCATGAGCCTTGAGAACGTGATAGGGGAAGATCGTAATCCAAATGCCATTCGGAGGTAGTGATAATGACCTGTAGGAGTGGAGAATGCAGTTAGTTCTTGGCTGTCCTCGTGAAGAGGGACTTGCCAAAACCCTTGTAACAAATCTAGGGTTGAAAAGACTTTGTTATCTCCGATATTACGTAAAAGATCACCCAGTACAGGGAGTGGAAAGCGATCTGGAATGGTTTTTGCGTTTAACTTCCTAAAGTCAATTACTGGACGCCAAGTACCATCCTTCTTAGGTACTAGTATCAATGGTGCATTCCAAGGGGAATTGCTAGGTGCAATAACTCCATCATCAAGCATTTGATTGATCAATTCTTCTGCGACAGCAACTTGTGAATGAGGCATTCTGTACGCAGGTATGTAGATAGGTCTAGTACCAGGTTCAAGTGGAATACGATGGGACAATAAGTTCGTTATACCCATCTTCTCACCTGGTAAAGCAATGGCTTTACGACGTTTGTTCAGCAGAGTCAACAAACGCTTGACTTCATCTGGGAAGTCAGTGGGAGCTAAGTCTTTCTCCTCAACTGGTGGAACAGATTGATCCAGTGAGGTGGATGAGGTCTCCCCGGCAGAAATAGCACCGACCCACTGGTCAGGTGACAACTCATCCTCTACCTGAACAGGGTAAGGATAGTGAACAAGGTCAACAAGATTGGTATTTGCTCTAAGGCGAACACTGTGACCAGAAGTGTTGGCCAGGTAGAAATGGATCTTACTATCTCTTACAACATGTAAGGATGGTTCAACAAATAGACCTTTTACTTTGCAGGAATCACTGTCAACTAGGACGTTATCACCATCTGGAACACTAGGAACAACTACAGACACTCTAGTGAGAGCACTAGCCGCAACAGAAACGTCTTTCTGCAGACGGCATGTGACGTCAACAAGAGATGGCATTACTAGTTGCAAGTAATTGTTTTCCGACAAGGCGTCCCCTGTGGAGAAACTACTACTCGAACTAGCAGGCATTGCAGGGATAGGTTGAGCACTCAAGGCAATCTGAGCGTCCTCGGACACTTGAGGCATCGGACTATCCTGCAATTCTGAAGGTATAGGTGGAACACTGATGGGAGTGACAGAATTACCAGTGCCTGACCGCTTGGGTACGCTACTGGAGAAAGCATTGGCTTGTAAGGACTTAATCCGTACATCATACTCTGCAGCAGTATAACAGATTTCTGATCCAAGCTGGTAACCCCAGAATGGAACGATCAAGTCGTCAATTTGTGCATGCCATCGATAAGGGTCGAGCACAATGCGTAAGTCTCGCATGGAAGCAAATCCCAGTAGGAGGTCACCAGGGAAAGTAATCTGGTCGACAACAAGGAAGGAAACAGTGAACTCTCTACCTTGGATAGAAAAGGTTAGGGCAGTCGTACCTCGGACACGCAGGTGAGAACCAGATACTCCACTAAGGGAGGACACAGGAGTCGGTTCTACGAGAAGGACATGTCGTAACTTCTTATCCTTAAACAAACTAGACCTAATAATATTGATTTGCGCACCAGAGTCCATGAACAATTGAACGGGCGCATTATAAACAGATGCTTGCACTATAGGGCCTATGGTTGCATTGGAAGTTATGTGCAAACAAAAAGGTGGATTGTCATCAGAAAAGACTTGTTCTACTCCATCCCCAAAATCATCTGTGTCAGAGACATGTGAAGCAACAACCTCGGCAGGGTTGTCATTCTCGAGACTGCTTAAGGCTTCAAAGGAGTTGTGAACGGGGATGGTGTACTCATTATCACCTACTGTCACCATGGGGCGGTTTGACTGGGGCGCTCGAATTCCCCCGAATTGGAAGAACGAGCCTGGTTCTGGTGAGTTTGAGAAGTGAATGAATGAGCCTGGTTCTGGTTATTTTGAAAACCACGAGATCTGTTACCTCGACGGGTTCTACGGTTGGAACGACCACGGAAAGATCTAGAGTACTGAAGGTTATAGAGAGCATTACACTCAGATGTGTCATGTCCATGTATTCTATGATAAGTACAGTAAGGAAGATCTGAGTACTCATCATCAGTACGACGTCTCTTAGGATAACTATCAGGACAATTAATTGCAATATGTCCACGGAAACCACAGTTGTAACAATTCCGCCGACTATGGTTACTGAATGTACTATGAATACTACGAGGTGTATAACGACTCTGTACACTGGTTCTTGGTGATCTCTGAGATGGTTGACGACTACGATTTGTCTCTGTGGCGCAAACAAGAGGTGGTGCAGACTGAGGCATATTTGTGACATTACTTTTAATACAAGGGAAAGTACCCTGGGGGCACAAGGAACGTACATGATTTAAGGCTGTAAGAGGTTCCATCGTTACAGTTGGAGGATCAGCCTCATAAGCACACACAGAAGCAGGCGGCATTAGTTCTTTAATTGCTCCAAAAGCTGCTATTTTAGCAATTGATGCTGTAAATGGTTTAGCCTCTTCAGGGAGAAAAGATGATGATTGGACAGCATTGATAAATGATGATAAAAGTTTGTCTAATCTAACAGCAAATGCACTCAACGATTCAGTACTCATGGGTGTAGCATTCACTAGTTCCCTAAGAACAACATATGGATCAGCTGTTTTTACTGGGACAAGGAAAGAACGAATCAGTTCCTCATATTGTGACCACCTAGTAAGATTCCTGAAGTCTCGCATATCCAGGAGATCAACAACGTGAACAGCAGCAGGAGATCGATAAAGAGCTTCTTTAGCAAGTCTGATAAGGCTTTCCTCTGAAGGAGGACCTTCAGCTAGGGCACTAGCACGAGAACGAATGGCTGCAAACCATGCTTCAAGACTATGTACATGGCCATTGAATAAAGGTAACGCATCAAGGGAATCACGAGTATAACTATAATATCTCGGTGTCTGAGTCGGTCTGTCAGTCGGTAAGGAACTGTGAGGACTGATGACAGGACCAGCAGTAGTAGCCTGAGAGGTCTGAGTGTCGACATTCACTAAAGTATCACTTGACGGTATGTGAGACATAATGGCAAAGTAACACGAGAACAAATAAAGCAAAAATAATGAACAATAAAAATGATATAAAATTCTAGAATTGAAATGAAAAGATATACAACTAATTCTGCAGAATAATACCTAAATACACTGCAAGAGGAATGAAAACTCAATTTAAAGGACTATTGACCAAGGGAAAAAAATTTACATTGAAATATACAAGTAAAAATATTACTGGAGACTGAATTAAATTCAAAATGAGCTGTCTTTACTCTTGCTAATAAAGAAATTAATTAATTAAATTTTTAAATCAATGTGAAAGTGTAAAATAAAATTATTAAATTGTTAACTGGGAAATTTAAGTATTTTCTAAGAATGCATAGACAAAATTAAATTATAAATCATAAAAATAGCAATAAAAGAAAATAATTCACTGCAGAACAGTTCAACAAAATAATTCACTTCAAGTGCAACAAAATAAGGTGTAGAAACAATCACTGCAGTAATAAAGTGTCACTGGGAAAACTCAGGTAAAATAATGAATTAAAATATGAAGACCAAAAAAAATAAACTGATTGAACACTTTAACTCTTAATTGTAAATTAGACAAAACAATTTACTCAAACAGAGTAAGGAAAACACTTTACGTTAAAAGTAATTGAAATTGCATCAAGAGTGAATTTGTTCAAGAATATAAAAATATAAAATAAAACACAGGAACAAAACAGGGAATATAACACTTACAGTGACGGAGCACACTTCATTAAAAAAAATATTCTTACAACAAAATCCTGCTGTGACTGATACAACAAAATCTTGCTGTGACTGATACGACAAAAATCTTGCTGTGACTGATACGGCACCTCTGTGACCACAAATGCAAGTTTGTGCCTGTGCAAGAGGTGCCTGTGCTAACTTTCCTATGGTGTAGAAATATACCTAGTTGGATGAATCTTATTGTGGCTAGCTGGTCTAGTGGCTAGCGCGACGGGCTGGAGTTTTGAGACTCTATGACCGCGGGTTCAATCCCGGCCGGGGGTATGGTTTATTTGCAATCGTGTCATTACGATTTCTTAAGTCATGTTGACGGCAGTGAAGGGACTTGAGCTAGAGTTCGTCACGGCCACGCTAGCTGGAGATTCGTCTGTAAAAACTTGCATTTGTGGTCACAGAGGTGCCTGTGCTAACTTTCCTATGGTGTAGAAATATACCTAGTTGGATGAATCTTATTGTGGCTAGCTGGTCTAGTGGCTAGCGCGACGTGCTGGAGTTTTGAGACTCTATGACCGCGGGTTCAATCCCGGCCGGGGGTATGGTTTATTTGCAATCGTGTCATTACGATTTCTTAAGTCAAGTAATGTCAAAGTGTTGTGTCGTGGCCAGGAAAGTTTACGCACAATTAATAAATTGATTCCCTTGGAATTAGGTGTTCAATCAAACATAAATGAAAATCTGAGGGAAAGTGACACGAGTGATATGGAAGATAACGCAGACCAAGTGATGCCGGAAGATGAAATCGTAGTAAGACCTACTAAGAGAACAGCCACTCAAGCCAGAACTGGCTGGAATCATCTCCTAAAGGAAGGAGTAATTTGAATCGTTTAGCAACGAACTCCGGCCGGCCGCAGTGTTTACCTGGAGTTTACCTGGAGAGAGTTCCGGGGGTCAACGCCCCCGCGGCCCGGTCTGTGACCAGGCCTCCTGGTGGATCAGAGCCTGATCAACCAGGCTGTTGCTGCTGGCTGCATGCAAACCAACGTACGAGCCACAGCCCGGCTGGTCAGGAACCGACTTTAGGTGCTTGTCCAGTGCCAGCTTGAAGACTGCCAGGGGTCTGTTGGTAATCCCCCTTATGTATGCTGGGAGGCAGTTGAACAGTCTCGGGCCCCTGACACTTATTGTATGGTCTCTTAACGTGCTAGTGACACCCCTGCTTTTCATTGTGGGGATGTTGCATCGTCTGCCAAGTCTTTTGCTTTCGTAGTGAGTGATTTTCGTGTGCAAGTTCGGTACTAGTCCCTCTAGGATTTTCCAGGTGTATATAATCATGTATCTCTCCCGCCTGCGTTCCAGGGAATACAGTTTTAGGAACCTCAAGCGCTTCCAGTAATTGAGGTGTTTTATGTCCGTTATGCGCACCGTGAAGGTTCTCTGTACATTTTCTAGGTCAGCAATTTCACCTGCCTTGAAAGGTGCTGTTAGTGTGCAGCAGTATTCCAGCCTAGATAGAACAAGTGACCTGAAGAGTGTTATCATGGGCTTGGCCTCCAGAAATTCAGTATTTATATGTAAATAGATGGCCATACTGTATTTAATAATATTTATGTCATAGAAAACGGAAAGCCTGCGTCTGCGCAGACGAGACTCACCATCTTGGTTTTGAAATTTGTACAAACGTTGGTGTAATGGGAAGAATTTTTCGTGCTCTAGAGGTTAAAATTGTGTTGACACCTCTCAAATAGGAGGCAAAATTGGTGGATGTGCATTCCTGCATAACTTGAGATATCAGACGACTGGACAAGACAGCTCCAGGAACCTCAGATAAGCTCTCTAGATTTGTGTGTAATTCTGCCCAGCATTATTTTCATAGATTTAGTTAGAGTGAGGTTTTCTGAGTATGATACACATTAATCTCCAGTCAAATTGGTGAGTGATATTAAGATATATTTTCCTTCTGTTATGTAATTGTGTATATATATAACCATTTATTATTTTTAATATACAGTCCACAAATTTATATATTTACCAGTATTCCTGGTGTATGTACATTTCATTTAATTAATAGGTCCAGAGCAACTTGTGGTTATGACAGTGGTAGGTATCGAAGGGGGACATTTTTTGCTACCTAGGTGTCCCAAATTCCTACTTGTCTATGTAACATTGATAAATAATAATTATCTTTGTTATTATTTACTGTTATGTACATAATTAGTTACATTCAGATAAATGCAATTTTCCACACACACACACACACACACACACACACACACACACACACACACACACACACACACACACACACACACACACACACACACAAAACATATCTTGGAGTACGCAGCACCATTATGGAACTCACCCCTGAGGAAGCTGTTTAGATAACTGGAGAAAGGGCAGAAGAACGCAACATGGCTTATTCCTGAGTTAAAGGACATGAGCTGTGGGTCTGTTAATGGAGTTTAAAGGCTGTCGACAACACTAAGGTCATTAAGGCTGCGTGTCAACTTTGCACCACCAGACAATACTTTAATCCCTAAAATAGGTATTACGGTAAACTCTCAGAAATACACCTCAAGAGAGAAATACACCTCAAGGATCCCAATGGAAATAAGTCACTTTGACTTTTTTGGGTTATCCTAGGTAAATTACACAACAACAACAACAACAACAATAACAACAACAACAACAACATATTAATAATAATAATAATAATAATAATAATAATAATAATATCTTTATTTCTACAAGTACATGTACAAGATATACAGTCCTAGCTGACATCGATGATACACTGTTATATAGAAATCTGCTTGTTATTCAGAACATTTCGGGCAAATCAGGTCAGTTTTGTCCCGAGATGCGACCCACACCAGTCGACTAACTCCCAGGTACCCATTTTTACTGAGGGGTGAATATGGACAACCGCTGTAAGGAAACACTCCCGATGTTCCTACCCTAATCGGGAATCGAACCTGGATCCTCAGCGTGTGAAGCGAGAACATTTCCCACCAGGCCATCTAAATAAACTTACTCTTAGTGCATACATCCATATTACGGGTGGCTCCGTCCTGTGACTAATAATTCAGCGGAGTGGATCATCATGGTGACTAAGATTCACGTGAGGAGAAATTTTCCTAGTTCTACTGACAAAAAAAATATGGTTCCACCAGATGTATTACTGGTAGTATACAGTGGCCTCAACCAGCTATGCCAGAGACCCATTACTCTCACCTCTACTACTCCCCTCTCCACCCTAGCATACATCGCAGGATATATACACCAAGAGGTACATTTCTCAAAGGGCATATATGCAAACGTTAGGGACGTTTAGGGATTAAAGTATTCATATCTGGTAGTGGAAAGGTAATGCGCAGCTTTAATAACCTTAGTGTAGTAGATAGATTTTAAACCCCATTAGCTGACCTATCTAGAATACGAAAGGTTAGTATATAAGAGATGTGTCACTGCTAGAGTAAGGCTAGGCTAAAAGTAACTACCGTAGTATAGTTTGTCTGGAGATGTCAGTGACATGCAATGTAAAATGTATAGAAAAATAGATATAAATAAGACATGTGTAACGGCTGGGTATCTTTATTACAAAAAAAAAAAATTCTCTATCCAGTGCCTTTTTAAATTCAATACTGATATCACGAACTTGAAAATTTTCCAATAAGGCTGAGGGACTTATTACCTCATCTTCCACTGTCTCCAGTTCATAATCTCTAGAGTACTGAATTGAGAAAGCCAGTGGATGGCGAAACGTCTTCATAATTAAGATATCCAGGTGTTGTACATGCTTCTTATTTATCTAGTTGTTTGTAACATATACCGGTAATATATTGTGTGAAGAAAGACAGAACCATACACTGTAGATGAATGGTTCAGAGAACCGACAAGCTGATAAATTAGAAACATATGCAACACTTGAGTATCTTTAATGAGGAAACGTTTCGCCACACAGTGGCTTCATCAGTCCATACAAAGGAAAATGGTGAAGAACAGGAGGAGTTTTGAAGTAATCAGTCCCTCAGCCTTGAGTCGATGTGGTCAGTCCATCAATCTTGAAAAGTTTACAGCATATGTGCGGAGAAGTAGCTCATATACTGTAGGCAGAAGAGGTGCAACAGTCGTAGGTGGTATCACATTTGTCCAATGTGGAAGTAGGTCATGCCCAAGGGTTAGACAAATGAAGAATTCCCTGTATTAAGATCCCAAGATTTTGCTGTGTCAGACACTCAAACATCATACCTCACTGGCCAAATATTCAGCCATTTAGACACTTCCCAGAAAACCCTTCATTGTTACTATCTGAAATCTTCAAATTATATCCACATTCTGCACTGGCTAGATGAATGAACTGACATTTGCTAAGATTGTAACCCAACCATGACCAACATTTTTAAGTGGTACGTAATAAGATACTTGAATTTTATCGAGACTACAGCTCCATATTGTGGACACAAGTGGTATAAAATAACGACACGATGCATAGACACAAATACAGTATAGTGTTTCGCTTGTGACTTGATGAAACCCACTATGTGCGAAACGTGTTAATAAAGGATCGCGTTACACTGCATATGTGTCTTTATCCAGCTCTGTATGGTACTGTGTAAATTAACTATGTGAAGTAATTGTAAAATATATGAAACGAATGTAAGATAATTGCCAGGTGGGACCTGTATTTTTATTTATTTATTTTTTTTTTTTGGGGGGGGGGTATCTATCTTTCTTCTCCTCCAGGACAGGTGCAGGTTGCTCAGAGGTCTCGCTCACAGGATGAACACGAAGCTGACAATAAATTATCCGTTCAAGCGACACAACTAAGAAATTAACATCTGCACACAGAAATCACTCCCTACGAAAGTAAAAGACTGGGCAGGCGATGCAAAATGCCCCCAATTAAAAGTAGGGGCGCCATTGGTACACTAAGAGAAAACACCATAAGTGTCCGGGGCCCAAGACTGTTCAACAGCCTTCCATCAAGCATTAGGGGAATTACCAATAAACCCCTGGCTGCCTTCAAGAGAGAGCTGGACAGATACCTAAAGTCAGTGCCGGATCAGTCGGGCTGTGGCTCGTACATTGGACTGCGTGCGGCCAGGAGTAACAGCCTGGTTAATCAGGCCCTGATTCACCGGGAGGCCTGTTGATGGACCGGGCCGCGGGGGCGTTGATCCCCGGAATAACCTCCAGGTACGTTGTCCAGGTATATGACTCATACCCTATGACTCATGCGCTAAACTCGCATGAGTCATGTAACGTAGAGGTGACCTAACTTAAAAGTTGATGGTAGATATATAAGAAAGATGACGCCCATACGTTTCGCCCAGCATGGGTTTCGAACCTGAGTGTATCCGGTGGTGAGCCCCTAACATTGAGTACGTGACTAATAGCATTTTTAAAACTGAAACTACAAGTGCGAACCTACACAGAAAATGAGTGCTTATTTTAAAAGAAAATATAATATCAGAGAAAGAATTTCAGTTTGTTGTTGTACCGTCACAACATCCGCTTTGATTAGATAGTCTTCGATATCGGTCCTAAAACTTTTCGGAATACTGCATTCTTTAATTTGCCCAGAAATCATTTTCGAGGGGGGCCTTAAACCAGAATTTCAATCTGGGGGGGGATTTTGAAAGTCGTAAGATGCTAAAACAAAAAATCTTTTTTAAAATATGATTTAATGTAGTTACGTGAAATTTTTTAAATTATCGTGCTTTTGTGGTCACTGATCAGTAAAATAGTGAAAATTGGCCATTAGTTGAAAAACAATAAGAAGTATTTGTCTCAGGGGAGCTTTAGCCCCTGTGCCCCCTTAACCTCCCCTCCCCCTCCCCCACTAGCATATATTTAAATTTTTAAATTAGACTGATAATCACAGGTTTAAGGATGTATTAAGTAATTTTATTTAGGTACAGGTACACATAAGTATAATTTTCACACACTGTAAATTACCAAGGATATCCAAAAGTCAGACACAAAACTATATAGTACTTCGTTATTACTGATTTAATCGAGTTTATGAAAGGAAGACGTGGAAGGATGCGTGTGCGTGCTCACACAACTACGCTACCAAGTGAATAATTTAGTAACAAAGTTGAAGATAATTTTAGAGAAAAAGCTGGCAGTTTAAGAGTCTGTTATATTTTTTCCGTTTTATCCTCAAATGGGTTACTTATAGTAACACTTCCATTACTTGACACACTCACGTAGTTACGCGAACCATACATAAAAACAACAAAGATGGCAGCACCGATTGGAAGGAAAAACATTTTGTCTCTGAACTCTCCATCACTCCTCATCCCCAACCATATCCCTCGTCCCACCACCGCCCCCTCCGTCATCCCTCCCCTCATCCCTTATCACTACTTCCTCCTTCACCCTCCATCCCCCACGATCCTCCCACCTGTCTCCCTCTCCCCCCCTCCTTTACTACTTACTTATCCCGCCACCACACTCCCCACATTTTTTTCCCTCCAGCTCTCAACCCGGCTCCTCACCACTCCCTCCTGTCGTGCCTCCACCACTACCCCAGAGTAATAACCACTACATGATGCACCCCTCACCCACTCCCCTGACTAGCAGGCAACAGCAGTGTTGTGGCTGGCGGGGTGAGGCTAGGGTTGTAGTCGTCACCCTCGCCATCACACGAAACTCCTGTTGTCCAACATTATTTTGTGTGACACTGAAACATGTAACCAGTGCCCCGTTTTGAAAATTATATATAAAGTCTCCAGTTTTGAAACACATGGAGAGCTTATGTAGGCTGCCCTTAATTAATACATGCCTATTCTCATTGTGAGATTTTAAATCTAAATTAAATCAGTGAGAGCGAGGTATCGTCTGTTTTTTTCATGATCATTTTTTTTTTAAACATAACAGGTCCGTAATCGAATGAATTTCAAAATTCTTTCCCATATTTCATGTTCTTACAATTATGGTTTAGCAGATGACCTCAAGGTTTGCCAGTGAAGGTGAAGGTATTCTTTGTGAGTACGTGTGACCTTTGTCATGAGTGAGGAAGAATGTGAGGAGCAGCCACTGATGGTGGACAGTGCCACTAACATTGTTACCACCACCACCACCACCAGTCCTTCATGTTGTGATAAAGTGGCAAGCTTTCTGTCCGCCATCACCATAGAGCCCGCCGTCTTCCTCTATGTCATTGGCTTTGGTTTAGATGTCGTCTTCATAAAAAACTTGTGGGTGGACAAGACGTGTCTCTTTTACTTCAATTTCAGCACAGAAATATGTTCCAATTTGAACAGCGGCAGATTCCCAGCAGAACAGGACATGGTACAGCGTCAGGTGACTCGCTATAATGTGTACTGTGCTGTGATACAGCACGTGCCTGCTGTAGTGGTGGTAATGGTGTTGGGCGCCTGGAGTGACCTGCGGGACCGCCGCCTGCCCATACTGGTGCCCATGCTGGGTTACTTCCTCATGGCGCTGGGTCTTACAGCCAACGCCTACTGGTGGCCACTACAGCCGGAATTTCTTCTGATATGCTTCGTGCCAGTTGGTCTCACGGGAGCAACTACAGCGATTTATATGAGCGTCTCGGCTTACATTAGTGCAGACACAGATGCCAGGGCGCGCACCACACGTATATCTGTAGTGATGGTACTAGTACCAGTAGCTTCCACACTCGGCAGAGGTCTGGCACTCGTGCTGTTCAACCACAGCGGTTATGGTTACCTGGCTGTGTTTGGCACACAATCAGTGCTATGTGTGGTTGCCATCCTGTACGTACTGGTGCGGCTGAAGAAGCGCCCTGGCGCTATCGCCATGGAGACGCCTGCCTCTGAGACTTCGGGAGTCCTGGAAGTACTGACTCCAGCTCGCCTGAAGAAGACGATGATGGTAGCCTGCAGAAGACGAGACAACGGTGTGAGAAGACACATCTTCGCTCACATCGCAGTCATCTGGCTTCTTGTGTTCACTGCTGGTAAGATAACTTGGCCTGTAATATGGGTGCTATAATTTATTGCACAGTTCAAGAAATATATCGAAGAAACGTTTCTCCAGGAGTGGCCTTTCCATTCACAATACAAAGAAGTCACTTGTGGCGAAACGTTTCCTCAGTATCTTGAACTTTGTATATGTATTTTTAGCTATATACTGTCGGTATATTGATAAACATATTCACCTATTTCGTCAACAAATAATGAAAGGCAAAGTACCATGCGTGGAATATTTCACAAATAACCCATAAAATTAACGACAAACGTTTAGATTACTTTTATATATTACCGCCTGAGCGGCTAATTTATTGTGCGTGCACTGCAGGCTGTAGCTCACCGTGAGTGGCTAGTTAACTGCTCACTGCAGGCCACTGCTCCTGTGAGTGCTAGTTAACTGCGCACTGCAGGCCACTGCTCCTGTGAGTGGCTAGTTAACTGCGGACTGCAGGCCACTGCTCCTGTGAGTGGCTAGTTAACTGCGCACTGCAGGCCACTGCCCCTGTGAGTGACTAGTTAACTGCACACAGCAGACCGCCGCTCATTCTGTGAGCGGTAGTGCCAAAAGAACAGGATTACAGAGGTCACAATGGGTTTTATGTGATCCCACTGGGTATAGTTACATCTTGAAAAATATTAAACTTTCTATATTTCACTTTTTTTCAGATAGCCAATCTACACATTACAGTAGGGTCATTATTGGTTTGCAATCTCATCAAATAACAGGTCATCCAACTAACCTGTGCAAAAATATGGATGCACTGAAATCTTTAGAGATTTCAGTTATCATTAACGATGAAGCAATTTACCCTTTCTCCCCTCTGCTCTTGATATCTGAAATCATAAGAGCGTTTCGGGCGGACCTGGACCTTTACCGTTTACAAATCTTTGACGGATTTGCAGCGTTTTTATACTCCCGCTGCCCGATCCGGGGCCAGGGTTATTTGGTGCTTGTTTGGTCAGATAGGCTGTTGATTTTTATCGGCTCGCTGACTCGCATATCCATCACATCCTTGTTGATCCGGCATCTAAAAAATCTATTGATCGAATTTCATCTTGAGGACTACATTTGCCCCAGCAGTTTCTAATACCTTCTGGTAAAATGTTAAATAGTCAGGAACCACAAACGTTGATATGATGTTCTCTTACCGTGTGTACCCAAGACGCTAGAGCTATTCACTGCGTTTAAAATACATGTTCTCCCAAATCTCTCACTTCATTATTTTGTTATGGCAGTGAGTAGATTTGGAACTAGACCCTCAATCACCTTCCATTATGAAGTAACGACGTCAGAAGACTTATCTTTAGTTCGTGTGGATTGTGACACATTTACTTGTAGAAAAATGAAAAATGTCATATGTTTGTCTGGACAGTTGTAGGTAAACAGCACTTTTTATAGAGTTAATTACGTTTCGAACGTGAAAATTTGGAAGTTTAGCCCTAGACAGTAACGTAACACTGTGTGACCTATATAGGTTAATAATTTACCGCACGAAGATATGAAATTAGTTTTCTCATCTGATTCTAGAAGAGAAGAGAGTGAACAAAGGGGAATGGAATAAAAATATTTCGTGCTTGTCATGCATATAAGGCTGGCTTTACCTCTGAAGTGTACGTGTTGATAATTTTCCCCCAAAACAAGTGAGGTCAGAGGTAGTGATATATAGAACCTTTGTTCCGCTCTGTTTACTGAGTGGTAGTGTGTCTGTTCATAGCAAATGGAGGAGCGAGCCTCTGATACCTTGCGATGAACAACCAAATGATCAACTCAAATTTAACGCTTCACAAGAACATAATAAAAATTAGACTTTAATCTTTGCCACATCTAAAGGTGATTTGTAACGCTCAGCTCATAATTACAGAGGCACTGATTCATTTCCTAGGCAAGGTAATACATGTGGGCAAGCTTCCTTTAACTTGCTCTCGTTGTTCACCTAACAGGATATAGGTAACTGGGTGTTAGCTTACTAGTACAGGTTGCATCCTAAGGGATGATACTCTTTTTCATATTGGGTTGGGATTTAAAATTATTAGATATATGATAACTGATTTACTGTATAATAAACATTGTGGAAAAAATACCCTCCCTCCCCATTCTATCTCTGTTCATTAATGATAATTGTTACTTTGTCCCAATCCATGATCTGAAAATATAAGATCTGATGTGCCAATTAAACATTCTTAATTATTTAAACTTAGCTGTATTTGTTTTTCATATATAAGTGTGTTCTTTAGCGTGATTAGATCTCTGCTAGGTCTCTTACGTACGCATTTCACAATGCTTGCAATGAAGCTTGGATCCTAAACATCCTGAATCTCGTAAATAGTTGCAGAGGTTTTGGAGTTGTTTTGGGTCGTCTAACATCAGTTGAATGATTGTCACTCCAGTAGCTCTGTACATGCATGGCTGGGACACACATAGGGACAGCTTTAATTGACATTAAAGGTGCTTAACAGTCAACTCTGGAATGTCCTGCACGGAAAAGCTATGTTTACTCTGTGAAACAAGCAAGTTGATATTAGTCAGAAGCGTAGCATATACCGAGGCAACAATAATCAGTTTTACCAGAAAATATGAAGAGTAACATTTACTTAAGACAATAACTCCCAAAGCCCTCTCAGCTGACAAATAAGGAACATCAGGAGCTTAACATCATGCTGAATGCTAGTGAAGAACAAAGTCGAAGAAAATGAGCAGCACAGTCCTCTCAGTGACTCCTGGCTATGTTGATAAGTTTGTCCCATCAAATATTCAGCTGATCCTGCCCGAGCCATTAAAAAGGCTCATCTCAAGCCAAATGTTCGATTAGGACCACCATCAGCTTCTCAGTGAAAGAGAAAAAAGGTTTCAACAAGGTCGCTATAACGAATGACCAAATTAGTTTCAAATTCACCCGACTAAATATGAATTTGAAAGACAAGGGAAAACTTTGTATATCCACTAAGCTTTTATATTAAAGTCTGCATGAAATATGACATTTGATTTATTCAATTTTACTATGTGAATCTAATCGTTTTCCACAGTGATTTTTCTCGACATAAATGTGATAAAACGACGCTTCCTCCTGCCTTTTTTGTTTAAAAACGAACAGCACAACAGGTCTCAAGAATCTCAGAATATTTCAAATAAACACTGTTTTGTTGCTACTGGCGAGAGATAAACACAGTAACACTGGCACAAGCTTGACCGCCAATATGGCGGATACTCACCCTGTGACGTTACGCGTTAACACTACAATCGATCAAGAAGTTGAGATAGAATTTTAAGCTGGTAAAGGAATCAACGACAAGTTTCAGTTCTTTAAAAAAAACAGATGGCTGCAAACACAGTCATTCACACTTGGTGCATGTTATAGCAGAATTAGCAGAATATAGGGTACAGAGGAAGATAAAACTTCTTAATACAAGATTTATTCTTCTGTGATGATTTTAAAGGCTGCATCCTATTCAACTGTTCTCTTTGATCATTTGGAGTTATTGAAAACTTTGGAAAAAATGGAAGAAATCATCACAAACCATCATAAAGTAGATCCAAGGGGATCTGCTGGGCATTTATAAGATTATCTATCTTATATTCAAGGAAGTTGAAGTTATTTTCCAATTATGTTGTCAACTTGTGTATTTTCTATCAAAAGTAAAACAGTTTTAGATAAAAAATTAAAAAGGTGAAAAAATACACTGTTTGATTAAGAAATAGCAATGTGTAGTTAGTGGTTTTATATATGAATAATCACTGAGATTCTACATGCTACTTAATACACAGCAACCCACTAAATGACAGCAAGGTAGAAAATGCAGAAATATTTTTCACTCCAGGAGAAGGCCGCGCAGACCAACTAACAGACATTAGTACAAATCCCATAGATTTCGAAAAGAAAATGGACAATATACCCACTCACTCAGCACCTGGACCAGATTCATGGAATGCCCTGTTTATAAAGAAGTGAAAAGTACCACTAGCACGAACCCTCAGTATTCTTTGGAGAAAGAGCTTAGAGCTAAGTGAAATACCGGAGGCCTTAAAGAGTGCAGGCATAGCTGCATAAGGGAGGTAGTAGATGAATGGTTCAGAGAACCGACATGTTGATAAATTAGACCCCTCAAGGAAGGTTCCTTGATGTTGGTGAGGGGCTCTTGATTTAGGGAATTGGATCTGTGCTCCAGTTCCCCGAATTAAGCCTGAATGCCTTCCACATCCCCCCCCAGGCGCTGTATAATCCTCCGGGTTTAGCGCTTCCCCCTTGATTATAATAATAATGATAAATTAGACACATGTGCAACTCTATTCAAGATTGATGGACTGAACACATCGACTCAAGGTTGAGGGACTGATTACCTCATTCTCCTCCTGTTCTTCAAGTTTCTCCTACGTATGGACTGATGAAGCCACTGTGGCGAAACGTTTCCTCAACAAAGATACCCAAGAGTTGCACATGTGTCTAATTTATCAACATGTCGGTTCTCTGAACCATTCATCTACAAACCTGTCAGACACTGCAACTTCTTGGGATCTTAATACTTAGGAATTCTTCGCTTGCCTAATTCTTGGGCACGACCTACTTCCACATTGAACAAATGTGACACCACCTATGACTGCTGCACCTCTCCTGCCATACGGTTTATAAGCTGCTTCTCCGCTCATATGCCGTATTCTATTCAAGATTGATGGACTGAACACATCGACTCAAGGTTGAGGGACTGATTACCTCATTCTCCTCCTGTTCTTCAAGTTTCTCCTACGTATGGACTGATGAAGCCACTGTGTGGCGAAACGTTTCCTCAATAAAGAGTTGCACATGTGTCTAATTTATCATCAAGGGAGGTAGTAGAACACTAGCTAAAAATTACAGACCAGTAGCCCTAACTTCTCACATCATAAAAATCTTCGAAAGAGTGACGAGACGGCAGATTGCAAATTTCATGGACCAGCACAACCAACACAACCCGAACCAGCATGGTTTTAGAGCAGGACGATAATGTCTGTCACAGCTGCTGAACCATTATGACAGAATTACGAAGGCATTGGAAGATGACCAAAACACAGAGGTGATTTACACAGATTTTGCAAAGGTGTTTGACAAATGTGATCATGGAGTGATAGTGCACAAAATGAGGGCCATGGGCATTACGTGGAAGGTAGGCAGATGAATTTTCGGGTTCCTAACACACAGAACACAAAAAGTA
Organism: Cherax quadricarinatus; assembly: GCF_038502225.1. Taxonomy (NCBI): domain Eukaryota; kingdom Metazoa; phylum Arthropoda; class Malacostraca; order Decapoda; family Parastacidae; genus Cherax; species Cherax quadricarinatus. Next base: position 22,243,398 of record NC_091332.1, read on the forward strand.
GTAAACAGTAAAATCCAGCATCAGCGAGGTAAAAAGCTCATTGCCCCAAGGCACTGTCCTGGCACCTCTGGTGTTTCTCATCTTCACATCATAGATAAAAACATCTGTCACACTTTTGTATCATCATTTGCAGATAACACTAAAATAAGCATGAAAGTCACTACAGTAGAGGACACTGAAAAATTACGGAAAGACATAAGCAGGGTTTTCCAGTGGGAAGTGGAGAATAACATGACGTTCAATGGTGATAAGTTCCAGCTGCTTAGGTATGAAAAGGATGAAGAACTCAAAAGGAACACTATAAACAAAACTCAAGAGGGTCACCAAATAGAACGAAAGGAACACCTGGGAATAATTATGTCAGCTGACCTTTCTTTTAAAGACCATAACAAGAAAAAGATTACGACAGCCAGGAAGATGACGGGGTAGGTATTGAGAACTTTCAAAACAAGGGAAATAATGTCGACGGTGACACACTTCAAATCGCTAGTGCTCCCTCATTTAAAATATTGCTCAGTGCTGACGGCCCCGTTCAGAGCAGGAGAAATATCAGAGCTGGAACAAATACAGAGATCATTTACGGCTCACGGGAACGCCTTCAAGTTTTGAACACGTACTCATTGGAGCAGAGAGATACATGATAATATATACTTGGAAAGTACTCGAAGGCCTGGTCCCAAATCTGCATACCTGGAGTTTACCTGGAGAGAGTTCCGGGGGTCAACGCCCCCGCGGCCCGGTCTGTGCATGACAACATACTGGAGTGAAAGATATGGGAGGAAGTGCAAAATAAACCCAATGAGGAGCAGGGGTGCGGTGGGGACAACAAGGGAACACTGTATCAACATCCGGGGTCCCAAGCTATTCAACATCTTACCAGAAGATATCAGAAACACGGCTGGAACAAGTGTAGAAGCCTTCAAGAGGAAACTAGACAAGTATCTTCACCAGGTGCCAGATCAGCCAAACTGTGATGGATATGTGAGGCAGCGGGCTTCCAGCAGCAACAGCATCAGACGAGCCTGGCCCATACCCGGGCTCCAAGAGTAGTGAAACTCTCGAAACTCTTCGAAAGTATATCAAAGATACAAAGGATTTTTTTTTGACGGGGTCAGCAGGTAAGCCACTGCAGGTCTTGATCAAGTGACCAGGATTGTCATTGAATGAGTCATCACATGACTAACAACTCAGCAAAATGTTCATTTGTTTGTTAGGGGGGAAACTAACGTGACGCAGTCTTAATGATATGATGACACTTGAAAACTGTGTTATAACTGTGTAAGTGTTATAACAGATGTTATAACTGTGTCGGTATTATAACAATTGTCCTCCATCCCTCCCACTGCATGTTATCAGTCTCACTACTATTTTCCAAGTGGTCTTCATATACCGATTCTTTTATGTCATTGTCGTACATTGTAGCGCATTCAACTTTTTAATTTTTGTTTACCCGAAGAATATCATTCAAAGTAATATTATTAATTATTTGTCATGGAGGAGCTCATCGTAATCTGGCCTATTTAAAAACAATAAAATATATTAGGTGTTGAATGGTTGAGCTGGGAAATTTCACGCATCGGAAACACACCTATTTCCTGTGTTACTGTAGCTAGGTTTTTCACCACATTTAAAAAGCAAATGATCTCCACATGGTAATGTATTCTAAAATAATGATACCACCAAGCCTGTGGCCTAGTGGCAGTTCTCGCTTCACACAGTGAAGGTCAGGGTTCCATTCCCGGCAAGGGTAGAAACATTAGAAGTGTTGTTGCACTCCTTACACCGGTTTTTCATGTTTACCCATCAGTAATAATGGGTACCTGGGTGTTAGTCGACTGGTGTGGGTCGCATCCCGGGATAAACATGACCTAATTTGCCCGAGATGCTCTGCATAACAAGGTTTTTTTTATATAGTAGTATGTCATTGATATCGACAGGGCATATATACCTTGTACATGTACTTGTAGAAATCAAGATATTATTTATTATTATTATTATTATAACTAGCGGTGTCTTCCTTACCTTCAGGTTCTGCGCACTTCGACTACCTCTACACCCGTAAGAAGTTTTCCTGGAACTATCAAACCTACACCATCTGGAGCCTCGTAGACACGCCCCTCGCTGCTACCGGTGAGTCCTAGAAGAGCTTTATGTGATGTAGTTTAAGGTGCACGTTATTGCTAAAGATAGTTACTTTGGTCTGAAGTTTATCCAGAGTACATGGGTCATTAATCCATGCTAAGGCCAAATAAGGTTCGCTTCCAGTGCAGGATTAACTAAAGAACAATAAAATGATACATCATAATAGATTTTTTTTTATTTTATTGAGAGCATATCTTGTACAGACAAACATAATACATATATATAGAATAGACATACTGAGAACAATAAGTACATAAAGAAAATATCACACACACACACGTTGTTGTACACAGGAGAAGAAACCCGACACAGAAAAACGATAAAATTTACAAGCACACTACACACCACTCAAGCAACCTGTCAGTATATATATATATATATATATATATATATATATATATATATATATATATATATATATATATATATATATATATATATATATATATATATATATATGAAAAACACTTAAGATTGTCATGTCTCACTTCAACATAAGTGTGACGTGCAGCGGACCAAAACAACAGTACTCATGTAGAGTTAAGAAGACATCACACATATATATTAATGTAACAAGAAAAACACATTCCTAATAACTACCCCTATCCTGGGGTTAAATCATACAGAAGTATCTGTATCCGCCGGAGCTACACACACCTGCGCCAAACACACTGGCCAATTACTGAATTAACACGTCGTTGTACACATACAATTGAATATCATATAAGATTAGATATGCTGTCAACAAAAGTCAATATCACAGCACAGGCTTCTGTAACCTAATGCGAACACGTAAATAAACTACCCTATCACAACCTATTCACTGCACAAAAGTCATTGTACAAAACAAAGGTGTATACAATAAACACTATCAAGTTGCTAAGTCAGTCACTTCAACACTCCTTACCCCCCCCCCCCTCTTCTCCCTCATTTGGGCAACCACCACTGTCTCTCGTCAGTATACATTACCCTGTCACTTATTCTCCTAGCTTTACATGAGCATATAAGCCTGTCACATCGCAACGGTATCACAATCACAACAAACCACACCCAAGCATTCTTACAGCATATATGCGTACAATACCTCTAAAAAATAATATATACCTGGAGGAGATAATAACTAGAACAGAGTATACTACTGACTCCGGCCATACAGTAGAGCGGAAAAATAATGTAAGGGACCTGGGAGTAGTAATGTCTGAGGATCTCACTTTCAAGGATCACAACAGTGCCACGATCGCACGTGCAAAGAAAATGATAGGATGGATAATGAGAACATTCAAAACGAGAGATGCCAAGCCAATGATGATCCTTTTCAAATAACTTGTTCTCTCTAGGCTGGAATACTGCTGTACAATAACATCTCCATTCAAAGCAGGTGAAATCGCAGATCTAGAGAGTGTACAGAGATCCTTTACTGCACGTATAAGTTCTGTCAAGCACCTTAACTACTGGGAACGCTGGAAGCACTTGACTTGTACTCGTTGGAACGCAGGAGGGAGAGATATATCATAATCTACACTTGGAAAATCTTGGAAGGAATGGTCCCAAATCTGCACACAGAAATCACTCCCTACGAAAGTAAAAGACTGGGCAGGCGATGGAAAATGCCCCCAATAAAAAGTAGGGGCGCCACTGGTACACTAAGGGAAAACACCATAAGTGTCCGGGGCCCAAAACTGTTCAACAGCCTCCCATCAAGCATTAGGGGAATTGCCAATAAGCCCCTGGCTGCCTTCAAGAGAGAGCTGGACAGATACCTAAAGTCAGTGCCGGATCAGCCGGGCTGTGGCTCGTACGTTGGACTGCGTGCGGCCAGCAGTAACAGCCTAGTTGATCAGGCCCTGATCCATCGGGAGGCCTTGTGATGTACCGGGCCGCGGGGGCGTTGATCCCCGGAATAACCTCCAAGTAACCTCCAGGTAACACTCTTACATAGGTGTGATGGTAAGTGACCAAGCATAGCAAGGCGTTATATACACAGAGAGTAATGCAGTCATCATCCCGTGGGACACGTACGCAAAAGTATAAACCTAAAATCCTCACTACCTAAAAGGATCACACGCTTAATCCAGCTGTCATCATACGTACATCCTAACACCTACTAACCACACTGAACCTTCCCTCGTTTACATCTAAGCCATACGCCCACATCACATCACACCACACACACACACACACACACACACACACACACACACACACACACACACACACACACACACACACACACACACACACACACACACACACACACACACACACACACACACACACACTCCTGACGGCGAGCCCATTGGAACCCCGGATGACATTCTCAATCCGTGCCCTTACTGCCATAAATGTACGCCTTGACACCCTAAAAAAGAAACAACTTTATACAATGCAAGAACTATACATGCCAGATAGAGAACATCCTATACAAGTGATAAATACCACCGATTACACCATCAATACTCCGCCTCACAGGACTCAAAGAATGACTCTCCCACAGAGGGTTCGTCGTTTTATTCATAAAGATGATTACCCTCGACCCATGATTTTGAGCAACTTACCTGATGAAGAAGATTGGATACTACCAGAACCCTTCTATGTATACTGAGAAAATCATCGCCCCCAATTAGGGAGACATCTTAAATAACTTTCTAATGTAAAATTATGCTATTAACTATTGTTGGACACCACCATTAAGAAGCTATTGTCACGAATTTATAAAATGCCAGAAAATTATTGCCTTTCCTGTCGTATAAATATCCGTTGTGCAATTGCGAAAAAAAAAAAAAAAAAAAAAAAAAAAAAAAAAAAAAAAAAAAAAAAAAAAAGAAAAAGCAATTGCAACTTGTATAATTACTGCCAATGCAGAGTCATGTAGTTATATACCTATTATATCTATGTGACTCTGATGGGTTAGTATTATACCTCTTAAAGAATATCTTATTAATTCACATACACTTTTTTAATTGCACCAAAGTGGTTGGGCCACTTACCTTTTATATCCTACCTCTCCCCCCCCTCCCACCCTTTTCCAATATTTCCATCCTTACCCATCCTTCTTCCTTACCCATCTTACCAAAGCTCTGGTCATCAGAAGCGAAAATCCGTGCCCCAGCCATGACAACCCCCCCCCCCACTACAAAGCTAGTAAGATCCCAATAGTTAAACCACGATAACCTGCGGGGAAGGCTCCCTCCCACCGCGAACCATATATTTCCCTATTCCTGCAAACCGTCCTATAAAAAAGTAGCTGCCATTACTCGTTTCCTCGCAACCCAATCCCCATTCCCACGCATACCCCACGACACGTACACAAAATCTGCCATTAAATATGCCAATGCTCGTTGTATACTCTCTGGCACCCCTCCCACATCATAATAGAATTTGTATGAACTGCATGGGAAAAAAGAGGATAGCTTCACCCCCTCCTTACTATATCTTTGATTCCTCTGTTTTCAGGTGTTACTTGCCGGCCTGGTACATACCCCATGACTTTACTCTTAAGAATTAAATTCACCAGACATAAAAATCAGTTTTGTATATATTCACAGTTACTATATGTAATTAAAACAAATGGTTATAACTATAACCATAATTTTTAAAGGGGTGGACCAGTAAGCCAGCGGAAGGCCTCGATCAGATGACCAGCAGCTCCAAGAGCGGGTCATCATCTAAGACCCACGGCAGGAAACACTTGTCCTGTTTCCTGACGAACCTTACCTAACCTAACCTAGACCTATATACAATTTAGAATCATTCAAATCAAAATAACAGTTTTGTTATTAATGCATACTGTAACTACGTTTGTGTATTATAAGACACTTAAATAAAAAACTAAACCAAACTAAACAACTCAAAATTTGCTCTTCTCACTGCTCAACTTGCATAATAAAAAGGGGGAAAATCGCAAGACGAAAGTGCCCTGAGTTATTTTGAAAGATTGTTTGAAGGCACGAGAGGAGACAACTGGAATGGTTCTTCCCCTCACTGTGGAATCCTCTTCTACAGGTACATTACTGTTGCTACCAGTGTTGAGTTACTACTGTGGTATTAAAGATTCTATGTTGGGCTTCGTGGGCGCCGTCTCCATGATCTTCAACTTCGTGTTGCGAGCAACAGCACCGGTGTCGTGGATCCTTTACCTAGGTCAGTGGTGATATGTGCTTCACAGTTCACTGTCTTGACTTTGTTTTGAAATAGATTAGATTTGGCAGCCGAAGCTTGAAGAAGAATGGTATTTCCTCTAAGATATCTTCACCAAAAAGAACAAAAAGGCACAATATCGTGACTGGAACAATACACAAATAACCCGGGAGTTATTTGTGTAATCTTCAACTTTCACTGCTATCGACATTTCATCAACTCGCCCAGATCTGAGGCCACTGACAAGAGATATGTAGGCCTTCCCAACAACTTGATTACGAAACACATCTCAAAAATCTTCTCCAAATGTAAACTTAACATAACCACCTCTACTACAACCGACTCGGTAGCTGCATTAAGCATACAGTATACAACTTTGACAAAGGAAGTTAGATATGTACTATATATAATATTCAAAGTCATCTAAGCGCCTCATAAAATTTCATTTCAGTTTCTTTATTTGATTATACAGACCATGTAGCAATTAAAATGGTAGTTCAATAATTAGTTTTGATATAACTCATTCAATACATTGTCTGTTTGTACCAGCATCGGTGGTTGGAGTTTGTTCTGGCATGGTGGTGGTGTGCTCGCGAGCTGCCCTCTCCAAGCTCGTCCAGAAGAATGAGTTGGGCTCAGTGTTTGCTGTCATGGGTGCTGGAGAGGCAGTAGTTCCCATCATGTCTTCAGCGTTGATGACGCTCGTTTATAACGCCACTCTCAATGTCTTCCCTGGGATGGTGTTCGTCTTGACGGCCGGCATCAGTGTCATCATCGCCTGCATCTATGTGTAAGTTTACATCCCAAGATACTCTGATGCTGGGGAAGTGCAAATGTTATTTTGTGATTGTTGCATATTTTCTTAATAATTGATAAATATAAACAGAATTCTTCCTCCGAAAGCCAAGCTGTCGTAAGAGGTAACTAACATGTCGAGAGAAGGAGCTAGTAACCCTTTCTCCTACATACATTACTAAAGTTAAAAAGATAATTTTTCTTTTGTTGGACCACCCTACCTCGGTGGGATATGGCCGGTGCATTGAAAGAAGAATTAAAAAATATAACGAGACATAGGTCATTGCAGGTGGTGTTAGATCCTATTGACAAGTCCCATCTAGATGATGTTTACAAATACACAATAAATAATAAAAAAAATATTTAATATGAGAGGATTGCACGGGAATATTTATAATTTTATGTCATAAAGGGTTAAGCAGTTTTCACACACACACACACACTCATATATATATATATATATATATATATATATATATATATATATATATATATATATATATATATATATATATATATATATATATATATATATATATATATATATATATATATATATATATACCCCAAACACTGCATGACCCCTACGGGTTTTGCATGGCTCTCCCACACAACTCTGCTGCAAACAGGGACACTCAGAAGTGTCCCTGTTTGCAGACGATGTGAAGTTAATGAGGAGAATTCAATCAGAGGAGGACCAAGCAGGACTACAGAGGGATCTGGACAGGCTGCAGGCCTGGTCCAGCAACTGGCTCCTGGAGTTCAACCCCACCAAGTGCAAAGTCATGAAGATCGGGGAAGGGCAAAGAAAACCGCAGACGGAGTACAATCTAGGGGGCCAGAGACTACAAACCTCACTAAAGGAAAGAGATCTTGGGATGAGTATAACACCGGGCACATCTCCTGAGGCGCACATCAACCAAATAACTGCGGCAGCATATGGGCGCCTAGTAAACCAAAGAACATTCCGACATCTTAGTAAGGAATCGTTCAGGACCCTGTACACTGTGTATGCTAGGCCCATATTGGAGTATGCAGCACTGGTTGGAACCCACATCTAGCCAAGCATGTAAGGAAACTAGAAAAAGTGCACAGGTTTGCAACAAGACTAGTCCCGGAGCTAAGGGGTTTGCCCTACGAGGAGAGGTTAAGGGAAATCGACCTGACGACACTGGAAGACAGGAAAGATAGAGGAGATTTGATAACGTCATATAAAATACTGAGAGGAATCGACAAAGTGGACAGAGACAGAATGTTCCAGAGATGGGAAACAGCAACAAGGGGTCACACTTGGAAGTTGGAGACTCCGATGAATCACAGGGATGTTAGGAAGTATTTATTAAGTCGCGGAGTTGTTAGGAAGTAGAATAGTCTGGGAAGTGATGTAGTGGAGGCAGAATCCATACATAGCTTTAAGAAGAGGTATGACAAAGCTCATGGAGCAGGAAGAGTGACCCAGTAGCGGTCAGTGAAGAGGCGTGGCCAGGAGCTTTGAATCGACCCCTACAACCACAACTAGGTGAGTACACACACACACACACACACACACACACAAACTAAAATGGGATCCATATTTCACTGTTTAAGAACTCATAAGTGTGGGTTTTCAAGGCTCCAAACATACCATTTTGGTTTATTGTATGCATTGTACTATACATTTCTTTGTTTTATGCTCTGTATATTTGCAAAGATAAAAAAGATTGTTCTATTGATGTTGTGCTATGATGAGTTTATTGGTGATTTACAAACTGCTAAAATTGTTGTCTAGTTTAGTGTTGCTCTGACTCGTACTCTTGTGGTCAGTATGCTTGTTCTTTGTAATTCAGTTGGTGTGGGTAATACTTTGAAGTGTGATTGCAAACGGAATAAATTACCCGCTGCAGTTGTTAGCACTAAGATACCGCCATTGAAGAACCAGCTCGACAAGCACTTTATAAATAAAGGATTTATGCAGATACTGCGCTGAGGCAATCTGTGGTCAACGGATTCCCGATGTTCAGCATCTGCGTCAGAACGATCAGTTGACAGTGAGGGAACCAAGTTAATAATAATATTAGTAGTGGTAGAAGTAGGTGGCTGTGTTTGTCTTAGCAGAACCGGTGGTAACCAGAAGCTGAACTACTGGCACACAGTTCTGTAAGTGGCAGTGAAGTAACACGAATAGTTAAGACAGAAACAGAACCAATAAAATTGAGGTAGTTGTAGCCCTGCTTTCCATCTACTGCCCTTTCTCCTATAAATTTAATGCCATTTTTCAATATGGTATGGTATATTTTTTCCCCTATTTTCATACTGGCAGTGGGCGGAGGGAGGAGAGAGAGAATCTGCTTCTATCAATGACTCATACACATACATAATACACAGTAGTTTTTAAATCTAGAGAGTGTCGGCGTGGACGTCCAATTCCTCTGTTATCTACCTTTCCCATGTTTACTATTGTGTGATCTTACAGGTGTGTGTTATCGTCAAGGTCCAGTGATCCCACGGAGGAGGTCACGATCAATAATGATGGTACTTGATGTTATATGGCAGCTACGTACCTTCACCTTTCACGCAACTTTACTGTCTTGGGCGAGGCGGTCAGCATTTCCAGAGAGGGTCACCAGGTGGTGTGAAGCACTGCTATGTGTCTGTCAACAAGTACTTTTGACAACCAGTAGCTACTGCAGCTCTACACCAATAATACTGACTCACTGACTGACAGAACTAAGTTTAACTCCATCCCCTTCCTTCCCTTACCAACCAAGCTCATTCCTCAATTTTTGTGAAGGTATATACACAGAGGTTTATATTTCTGTGGATGTACACTGATAGGTGTATATCTCAGTGTATGCATTACAAAGGGGTTTGTATATCTCAGTGAATGTTAATCCCAATTTTAAATATTAAAGTTTTCTTGAGGAATTACAGCCTTAATGACCCTCCTGCAGTCGATAGGCTTTTAACCTATAAAAAAAATCTCAACTTTTGCGGTCTCAACACTTTGCAAGTATCACAAAAAGCCAAGAGGCAACTGATGAATTCCAGAAACTGCATGTAATTATCGACACACACACATACATAATATATATATATATATATATATATATATATATATATATATATATATATATATATATATATATATATATATATATATATATATATATGTCGTGCCGAATATGTAAAACTGGTTAATTAGCAAGAACTCATTTAAAATTAAGTCCTTTCTAAAATTTTCTCTTATACGTTTAAAGATATATTTTTTTCATTAATGTTAATGCAAAAATTTTTAATTTTGCTCCAAAAGAATCTTTGAAAACTTACCTAACCTTATTATAACAAGAACAATTTATTTTAGCCTAATCCAAATAAATATATTTTAGATTTGTTTACAATAATTTAATACTAAACAAACACAGTGAAATATATTTTTTTCGTTAGGTTCAGAATGATTTTGGCGAAATTTTTCCATACACAAATTTTCGCTTATCCTATATGGCAAGATGAACGTTGCTATTTAAGCTAAGATCGCAAGTTCTGCCTATTCGGCACGACATATATATATATATATATATATATATATATATATATATATATATATATATATATATATATATATATATATATATATATATATATATATATATATTATAAAATATACTGTACATATATAGTGGGATCGAGTCCTGCTGACTGCGATCTATCTCTGTTTCTCCCTCTCTCTCTCTCTCTCTCTATGTATGTATATATATATATATATATATATATATATATATATATATATATATATATATATATATATATATATATATATAATATAATATATATAATAATAATAATAATAAATATACAACATATTTTCTCACTTTTTTTTGACCTTAGCATGTTAAACTATACCTTGTTTTTGGCCATCCTTACAGATTTGCGACGACGTTCTCCACAACTTAATTTTTATGAGAATTATGAAAAGCAGTTAATATATGTGAAAGTAAATTGCAACAAGAGCATATGAGGCATCAGACCACAAGGGGCGTCAACATGGAGCAGATAGTGATGGGTAACCTTGGAGGAGTCATTCCCATAATATTCATGCACTTTGATTGTTTCCATATCTGCCACAAGAGGTGAATGACGCACACCATCTACGACAACAATATCCGATAACAACTAAAAATAAACGCAATGCAAAATGAAATGCGTTTACAAATATTTGTATTTGTATATCTAAAATATTTGTTGAACATCGATTGTCTTAAAATAATGTTTTGTAATCTTAATTTCACCGTTTATATTGGGATAAAATCACGTTAAGATATATGTTTGCTCGATAAAATTTTGGAGTTTTACACTTACAGTTTAGGTGGGTCGGGTGATGCCGCTAAGATAGTGATTCATAACAAGTCTTTATCTTGTGACCCAACGAGATATATTATCATTTTTACCTGTAAACAATAGAGTTCATACTGATCCGTATTTTGTGATACAAAATCTAAATCTGCCAGACATTTTGTGATTCGGCGACGTCCGGACATAACCTGACTGCTGTTACAAGAACTACACCTGTTTTCCTGGCTGATACAACATTTTGCATTTATATATTCAGGAGACAAAAACTGTATACATTGTGGTTGAAATATTGATAGAAAGAAGCCAAATTGCTGATGCAATTTACTGAAGATATCTTTCGATAAACTTGACTGACTTCTCTGTAGGTCGTGTGGTTGAAATATTAATAGAAAAATGGCCACTATGTTGCTGTAGCTTACTGAATATATCTTTCGAAAAATTTAACTGAGTTAAGATGTGGGCCTGAATGTGTACAGCAATTTAATTAAGAGAGCGGTAGTAATGGGTCGCAGTAGTGAGTACGCAAGCCTTCTTGTGAAGGAGAACCAGACCCCTAATAACAGTACCTGTGCTAGGCTGACCACCTTCTTGGCCACTGTTACTGTGGAGCCAGCAGTATTCCTTCATAGTCTGGGAATAAGCATAGAGAGCATTTTCTATACCAACCTCGTTATTGATAAAGTATGTCTCACTTATTACAAATATGATGCGGCAGTGTGTGAAAACTTAGATTCAGGGAAGTATACTGCTCAGCAAGACAGCGTTCAGCGAATGGCAGCCATTTACAATGTGTATAAGTATTGTGTGGAATATGTGCCAGCAATATTTGTTGTTCTTTTTCTTGGAATGTGGAGTGACACTCGTGGGCGTCGCCTGCCCATTCTGCTGCCCTTTTGTGGCTCACTTCTCAAGGCACTTTGCCTTACCGCCAACTCCTACTGGTGGTCATGGCCGTTGCCACTTCTCATTGTTTCTTATTTCCCATACGGTATCATGGGAGGTGTGGCCGGGGTTTTTGCCGGAGCTTACTCTTACGTGAGTGATATATCTGTGAACAAATCACGCACAACCCGCTTATCCATTGTTGGAGCAATGATGATGGTGGCTTTGTCTCTTGGTAAGGTTGCTGGGACTTACATTTACAATATAGGTGGATACGTTGGAGTTTTTGGTTCCCAAGCGATTATATTCACCATCTCTATACTGTACACCGTATTTAGATTGGAAGAGCACCCAAGTGAAAGCAGCCCTCAAGCCGCTGAGTCGAGAAAGAGCGCAGAAAAGGAAGGCCTGGTGTCGTTTACCAATGTCAAGAAGACTCTGATGGTGGTGTTTAGGCGTCGAGAGGCCGGTGCCAGGGGCTATATCATTGCTTACATAGTCATCATCTGTGCCAACATCTTTGCATTTGGTATGTATTAGACTACAACTGTAATAAAGATTTTTTTTTGTGCAATATTTTATAAGAGTGCAGCTTACACCATAAACATTACTTAGTAAGGTATAATGGTATATTATATGTTTGTGCAATATTAATGTTTCTACCACAGGTGGCGAGATGACGTTCTTGTACATGTACATGAGAAAGAGGTTCGACTGGAACTATTACACCTACAACATGTACTCCATCATTGCCATGCCTGTTACCTTTATTGGCAAGTACTTCCCCAATTTTGCTAGCCAGTATTGCATCTAGTGTTTAATTTAGCATATAGCTCTTGCAGCAGACACTGTCCACACGGTAATGTCTTCTACCATCCTAAGTTTTAATCGCTGCTGACTTCGTCTTGCCTCATATCCGATGGATCTGGCTACCGTTTTTTGCCAGCATCAGTAGGTGACAGTTTGGTTTTCTTTGTTGGTTGACATATTCCATACTAAAAGTTAATGAAGATCTCTGGAGGCTTCACAACAGGAGTACACACTTAATCGACATCACTCAAATATACACACAAATACACACATACACACAAATACACACATACACACAAATACACACACAAACACAAATAACACACACACACACGTCACACACAAGCACGTCAAGAAGTTAGAGAAAGTACAAAGGTTTGCAACAAGGCTAGTCCCAGAGCTCAGGGGAATGTCGTACGAGGAAAGGTTGAGGGAACTCGAACTGTCGACACTGGAGGACAGAAGGGTCAGGGGAGACATGATAACGACATACAATATACTGCGGGAAATAGACAAGGTGGACAGAGATAGGATGTTCCAGAGAGGGGACACAGGAACAAGGGGTCACAACTGGAAGCTGAAGACTCAGACGAGCCACAGGGACGTTAGGAAGTATTTCTTCAGTCATAGAGTCGTCAGGAAGTGGAATAGCCTAGCAAGTGAAGTAGTGGAGGCAGGAACCGTACATAGTTTAAGAAGAGGTATGATAAAGCTCAGGAAGCAGAGAGAGAGAAGACCTAGTAGCGATCAGTGAAGAGGCGGGGCCAGGAGCTGAGTCTCGACCCCTGCAACCACAATTAGGTGAGTACAATTAGGTGAGTACACACACACACACACACACATACATAGACAAACACACATAGACACACACAGACACACACACACACGCATATACAACAGGCCTAGTGCCTAATCGACATGTGCCTAGGACAAAATGGTAACTAACTAACAGGTTAGTTGCGTGACATGTCACTGGAGTCTCACAAGCTGGGGAAAATGTGTCCATAATTTTCGGTTTATACCAGTATAAAAAAAAATTATCTGCTAATACATTGCAAATGTATAATGCAACAGTAACAAAATATCTAGTTATTGTTATTTTAATTAATGATTTATGAATTATATATCATTAAAAACTTACACAATATATTAGATAACTAAAAAGAAATTAAGGACTTTTCAGTAGCTTAGGCTTAAAGACAAAAAAAAAAAAAAAAAAAAAACCTAATTGCGTTTCTGGACACCATAAATATGAATTTTGATTCCACAATGACCAGTCTACGAAAAACAGGTCGAGAGATACGGCAAGTAAGTTTATTCAGTTATACACAAATACAGTTACATAGATTATCACACATAGCAACATATGTGTAGAGAACCTGGGATAACCCAAAAAAGGCAGACAAAGTGACTTATTTCCACTGGGGTCCTTTTATTTCCATTCAATTTTAAATTCCGCCATCTTGGAAAATGGCGGTTACCAAATTAAAGCCGAAGAGTTGAAGCATTTGTTGTTGTTGAGATTTGGTCATGTAACCCACACAGATATATATATATATATATATATATATATATATATATATATATATATATATATATATATATATATATATATATATATATATATATATATTACTAATAGGAATATTTTATTACATAATATGGTACAGAAGATCCAAGAGATACACTATTGATATAAAGGTGGCACATACGGTACATGATATAAAGGTGGCACATACGGTACATGTTGTTACGTGTGTATCACCGATTATAAGGCGAAAATCTCATCCAGCTCCTCAGAGCTGGGGCGTGTGCCCAAAATACAGCAGGCATTACCCCTTTGAACAGCCGCACTGAGCCGCTGGAACAGAAAACTAGCTGCCCTGGGATCCCTAGTTACCCTGATGAGTCTTTTTCCCATATATATATATATATATATATATATATACATATATATATATATATATATATATATATATATATATATATATATATATATATATATATATATATATATATATATATATTGTGGGGTCATAGTGTGGAGACTGGACTAATGCAAAGCTGAGGAGAAAAACCTTAAATCTTTATAGATATGAACACTTATTAATAAAGAATTTTCGTCAGAGGTAGTTTTTGGTATGCCAAATAGACTTTCTGACACTGAGTTCAATTTTTTTTCTCTGCCACATGTAGTTTTCGAGATAAGACTGATCATAGTTTTTTGGCCTTCTATGCTTTTAAGTGTTTGTTCACTTCTCTTTTATAAGTGTGATCTACAGGTGTTTCAAGGGCGCATGATATGCACTGCAGTATTAAATTATATTAGTGGGTATCCTAGTATGTTATTTATTAAATCTTAAATTTTGTTAAAATTAGAAAAAAAATCATGTTCCGAAAACTAGACATGCTATGGTTTGGGGAAATAATTTGGAATCAGTATTTAAAATAGGTACACAGAGTGGCGAAACGTTTCCTCAATAAAGATACCCAAGTATCGCACATGTTTAATTCATCAAGGCATGAATAAATAACGTCGTAAATATATTTAACCAAGACAGGACTAGCAGCAATGGGTTCAAGTTGGAAAAATTTAGATTCGTAAAAGATACAAGAAAGCACTGGTTTGGTAATGGAGTTTTGGATTGAAGAGAAAACCTTGTGTAGCTATAAAAATAGGTTAGACAGGTACATGAGTGGGTGTGAGCTAGATTTGCCTAGCATGGACCAACAGACCTGCTGCAGTGCTCCTTATGTTCTTACCCCGAAAGTTGTGTATTTACTTTAATCCCTATTTTAGGGGCTACATTATTCGTGATTAGTGAAGTCCAGGTGAAATGCCGTCTTCATAGTACTCGTGCAGTCGACAGGCCTTAAACCGAGCCAAAAAAAATCAAAGAAATATAAGGAAATTTACGACAGGAAACTTCATACTGCTTCCTGTGTTGAGCTACTACGCTGGGGCCAGTGATGCCGTGCTAGGCTTCGCCGGAGGGGTCTCCGGACTCTTCCATAATGTGTTGCTGGCTACTGCCCCTGCCGCCTGGGTCGTCTATTTGGGTAGGTTATATTAATGACTGAGCAATATTACAAACAGCGCACTATTGCTGGTAAATAGCACTGATATAACATTACGCAGTACCACTCCTGTGATTATTCTAATAAAAAAAAAACTCAACAGCGTCTGGAGTGTCAGTATGCTCCACCATGACAATCTTATCATCTCGCGGTGCACTCTCCAAGCTGGTGACGAGGGAAGAACTGGGGTCAACATTTGCGGTGTTGGCTCTGGGAGAGACCCTCGTGCCACTGCTGTCAGCACCGTTGTATACCCTCATCTACAACACCACACTTGACATCTTTCCTGGTGCTGTCTTCATAGCAGGGTGCTGCTTCGACATCCTTTACATGTGTATATTTGTGTGAGTCTTTAACAGAATTTTATGAAGGAAGAATTGGAGTGTGTAATGTGTCACAAATTTTATTGCTGGAGATGGTACAATATTTGTTAATTTCCCGTATACACTAAATATTTTTAATAAATCAAAGAGTAACAATATAATATTCGTGCACTAGAAAAGTCATAGACAACATAAAATATTTGTTTTATGTAATTCTCAGCAATTAAAATATTTCAATACTTTTCAGTTGGATCCTGACCCGAGAAGTAAGGCAGAACGACTACATGGCTATTGAGTAATTTGCTCAAATTCCTCGCTCTCCTTCAGCCAACCTACTTTAAATTATAGCCCAGAATATAATGTCTACAACTGTCCATCCATGTGTTATCAGTCCTCGTGAAAACAAGTCTCAGTAAGACCCAAACTAGAAAATTTCTTTATACACTTAAGGAACTGTGAATCTAATTTTAACACAACAGTGTATATATTTCTTGGGTGAAGCCCATGATCCTATTTTCAGCCACTAAGAAGACTTGCTGGAAATTAAAATAATGTTAGCGGAAAAGGATCAATACATTTGATTTTTTTCGGATTAATCTTATGAGCTTGAGAAACGAAATATTCGGATTATTAACTTCGAAGTTACTGACGCAGGATCCTTCCTCAAGATATCATCCACAATAACATGCCAACGCGTGGATATATATTTTTACTGCCAGGCAGGTGCTAGAAGTCTTGCCCATAGTCTCAAGATTTCGGATAACTTAGTAACACTGAAGTGATTTGCCACTTCTCATAGTTTATATTTTTTCTTCGTGCCACTGATTAGCTAGTTTATTAGGCACCTGTAAATAATGTGATCGGTAGATTATAATATACCTACAGCTCGTCCATCCTATGAGAGGCAACGCAAAATGAAAGTACTACAGAGGTTAAAATGGGTGTTGATCATGTTTGTGACCTTTATTAGCTGACTGTTAGTTTGAAAGATTTAAATTAAGTCTCAAGGCTACAAGAGTGTCATTAATTACCATCCTGCAGTCTATACACATTAAATCAAACTGTACCTATTTATTTAATAATATAATATTTAATGGCTCATTAATAATTGTGTATATATATATATATATATATATATATATATATATATATATATATATATATATATATATATATATATATATATATATATATATATATATATATATATGTCGTGCCGAATAGGCAGAACTTGCGATCTTGGCTTAAATAGCAACGTTCATCTTGCCATATAGGAAAAGTGAAAATTTGGGTATGCAATAATTTCCCCAAAATCATTCTGAACCTAACGAAAAAAATATATTTTACTGTGTTTGTTTAGTATTAAATTATTGTAAACAAATCTAAAATGTATATAGTTGGGTTAGGCTAAAATAAATTGCTTTTGTTATAATAAGGTTAGGAAAGTTTTCTAAGATCTTTTTGGTGCAAAATTAAAAAAATTTACATTAACATTAATGAAAAAAATATATCCTTAAACGTATAAGAGAAAATTTCAGAAAGGACTTACTTTTACATGAGTTCTTGCTAATTGACCAGTTTTACATATTCGGCACGACATATACATATATATATATATTATATATATATATATATATATATATATATATATATATATATATATATATATATATATGTATATTATATATATATATATATATATATATATATATATATATATATGTGTGTGTGTGTGTGTGTGTGTGTGTGTGTGTGTGTGTGTGTGTGTGTGTGTGTGTGTGTGTGTGTGTGTGTGTGTGTGTGTGTGTGTGTGTGTGTGTGTATATGTGTATTTTTTTCTTTTTTCTTTTTTTACAACAAGTCGGCCGTGTCCCACTGAGGCAGGGTGATCCAAAAAGAAAGAAAATCCCCCCCAAAAAATACTTTCATCATTCAACAATTTCACCTCACTCACACATAATCACTGTTTTTTCAGAGGTGCCCAAAATACAACAGATTAGAAGTATATACGTATAAAAATACACAACATATCCCTCCAAACTGCCATATCCCATACCCCTCCTTTAGAGTGCAGGCATTGTACTTCCCATTTCCAGGACTCAAGTCCGGTTATTTAAAATAACCGGTTTCCCTGAATCCCTTCATTAAATATTACCCTGCTCACACTCCAACAGCTCGTCATGTCCCAAATACCATTTGTCTCCATTCACTCCTATCTAACACGCTCATGCACGTTTGCTGGAAGTCCAAACCCCTTGCCCACACCTCCTTTACCCCCTCCCTCCAACCTTTTTGAGGACGACCCCTACCCCGCCTTCCTTCCCCTACAGATTTAAATGCTCTCCATGTCATTCTACTTTGATCCATTCTCTCTAAATGACCAAACCACCTCAACAACCCCTCTTCAGCCCTCTGACTAATACTTTTATTAACTCCACACCTTCTCCTAATTTCCACACTCCGAATTTTCTGCATAATATTTACACCACACATTGCCCTAGACAGGACATCTCCACTGCCTCCAACCGCCTCCTCGCTGCAGTATTTACAACCCAAGCTTCATACCCATATAAGAGTGTTGATACTACTATACTTTCATACATTCTCTTCTTTGCCTCCATACAAAACATTTTTTGCCTCCACATATATCTCAATGCACCACTCACCTTTTTTCCTTCATCAATTCTATGATTAACCTCATCCTTCATAAATCCATCCGCTGACACGTCAACTCCCAAATATCTGAAAACATTCACTTCTTCCATACTCCTCCTCCCCAATTTGATATCCAATTTTTCTTTATCTAAATCATTTGATACTCTCATCACCTTACTCTTTTCTATGTTCACTTTCAACTTTCTACCTTTACACAAACTCCCAAATTCGTCCACTAACCTTTGCAATTTTTTTTTAGAATCTCCCATAAGCACAGTATCATCAGCAAAAAGTAACTGCGTCACTTCTCATTTTGTATTTAATTCCCCATAATTTAATCCCACCCCTCTCCCGAACACCCTAGCATTTACTTCTTTTACAACCCCATCCATAAATACATTAAACAACCATGGTGACATTACACATATCTGTCTAAGACCTACTTTTACTGGGAAGAAGTCTCCCTCTCTTCTACACACCCTAACCTGAGCCTCACTATCCTCATAAAAACTCTTTACAGCATTTAGTAACTTACCACCTATTCCATATACTTGTAACATCTGCCACATTGCTTCCCTATCCACTCTATCATATGCCTTTTCTGAATCCATAAATGCAATGAAAACTTCCCTACCTTTATCTAAATTCTGTTCACATATATGCTTCAATGTAAACACTTGATCTACACATCCCCTACCCACTCTGAAGCCTCCTTGCTCATCCGCAATTCTACATTTTGTCTTACCTTTAATTCTTTCAAAAATAACCCTACCGTACACTTTATCTGGTATACTCAGTAAATTTATTCCTCTATAATTTTTACACTCTCTTTTGTCCCCCTTCCCTTTATATATATATATATATATATATATATATATATATATATATATATATATATATATATTATAACTGTGTCAAACGCCTTCTTACAGTCCAAGCAAATGCAATCTACCCACCCCATCACATTATTATTATTATAATAAAAAAGAAGCTCTAAACCACAAGGGCTATACAGTGCCACCCCGTCACAAAACTCCAGTAGGTTTGTGACGCAGGATTTCCCGCCCTGAAACCCTACTGGATGTCGCTGATAGCCTCATTCCTTTCTAGGTGCTCCACCACTCTTCTCCTGATAAATTTCACCATGACCTTGCATACTATATGCATAAGTGACACTGGTCTGTAATTTAATGATTCGTGTCTGTCTCCTTTTTTAAAAATTGGGACTACATTTGCTATCTTCCATACTTCCGGTAGTTGCCCTGTTTCGATAGATGTGTTGAAGATATTTGTTAGTGGTATACAAAACGCCTCTGCTCCCTCTCTCAATACCCATGGAGAGATGTTATACGGCTCCATCGCCTTTGAGGTATCTAGCTCGCTTAGCAGCCTCTTAACTTCCTCGGTTGTATGTATTGTGTCCGATACTTGATGGTGTACCTCACCTCTCCGTGTGTGTGTTTATGTGTTTATGTGTACTCACCTAGTTGAGGTTGCAGGGGTCGAGTCCAAGCTCCTGGCCCCGCCCCTTCACTGGTCGCTACTAGGTCACTCTCCCTGAACCATGAGCTTTATCGTACCTCTGCTTAAAGCTATGTATGGATCCTGCCTCCACTACATCGCTTCCCAAACTATTCTACTTCCTGACTACTCTGTGGCTGAAGAAATACTTCCTAACATCCCTTTGATTCATCTGTGTCTTCAGCTTCCAACTGTGTCCCCGTGTTGCTGTGTCCAGTCTCTGGAACATCCTGTCTTTGTCCACCTTGTCAATTCCTCTCAGTATTTTGTAAGTCGTTATCATGTCCCCCCTATCTCTCCTGTCCTCCAGTGTCGTCAGATTGATTTCCCTTAACCTCTCCTCATAGGACATACCTCTTAGCTCTGGGACTAGTCTTGTTGCAAACCTTTGCACTTTCTCTAGTTTCTTTACATGCTTGGCTAGGTGTGGGTTCCAAACTGGTGCCGCATACTCCAATATGGGCCTAACGTACACGGTGTACAGGGTCCTGAACGATTCCTTATTAAGATGTCGGAATGCTGTTCTGAGGTTTGCCAGGCGCCCATATGCTGCGGCAATTATTTGGTTGATGTGCGCTTCAGGAGATGTGCCTGGTGTTATACTCACCCCAAGATCTTTTTCCTTGAGTGATGTTTGTAGTCTCTGGCCCCCTAGACTGTACTCCGTCTGCGGTCTTCTTTGCCCTTCCCCAATCCTCATGACTTTGCACTTAGTGGGATTGAACTCCAGGAGCCAGTTGCTGGACCAGGTCTGCAGCTTGTCCAGATCCCTTTGTAGTTCTGCCTGGTCTTCGATCGAATGAATTCTTCTCATCAACTTCACGTCATCTGCAAACAGGGACACCTCAGAGTCTATTCCTTCCGTCATGTCGTTCACAAATACCAGAAACAGCACTGGTCCTAGGACTGACCCCTGTGGGACCCCGCTGGTCACAGGTGCCCACTCTGACACCTTGCCATGTACCATGACTCGCTGCTGTCTTCCTAACAAGTATTCCCTGATCCATTGCAGTGCCTTCCCTGTTATCCCTGCTTGGTCCTCCAGTTTTTGCACTAATCTCTTGTGTGGAATGTGTGTATGCGAGTCCAATGATAGAATCGTTGTTTTGCATCTTGTACATCTTGTTTGCGATTATATATATATATCTATATCTATATATATATATATATATATATATATTTTTATATATATATATATATATATATATATATATATATATATATATATATGTATATATATATATATATATATATATATATATATATATATGTATATATATATATATATATATATATATATATATATATATATATATATATATATATATATATATATGTATATATATATATATATATATATATATATATATATATATATATATATATATATATATATATATATATATATATATATATATATATATATATATATATATGTATATATATATATATATATATATATATATATATATATATATATATATATATATATATATATATATATGTATATATATATATATATATATATATAAATATATATATATATATATATATATATACATATATATATACATATATATATACATATATATATATATATATATATATATATATATATATATATATATATATATATATATATATATATATGTATATATGTATGTATATATATATATATATATATATATATATATATATATATATATATATATAAATATATATATATATATATATATATATATAAATATATATATGAAAAACAACCACTCTGAAAGAATAGAGAAATTCCAAGCGCTTTCGTGACTACTCACATTATCAAGGAACTATGAAAGTAAAGCATCCAAGGAAGCTATATAACGGGTCCGGCCAGCACCTCACTATCAGATCCCACAACGGTTAAACACGTGACTCGCGGCGACCCAACTTGGATACGTCCCTTGCACAACTCACCCCCAAGCTATTCTACCCAAGAAAGTTTAAAAATTATTATTTGTCTAGTGTATTATTAAATTCTTCCCAAATTCTATTAATTATAAATGGATCTAATTTATATAAACCAAAGGAAATATTCATATTATTGTCAAAACTGCTTTTTATGAAACAAGATTCAATTATATTCCTGTCGACCATGGACTTGCTTGATACTACTTTCTCAACTTTTTGAAAATCAATTGGATGGTTAAAATCTCTTACATGAATAAATAGAGCATTGGAATCTTGTCCAGTTCTAATGCTATATTTATGTTGTTTTAATCTTAGTTCGAGATTTTTACCAGTTTGACCGTAATAAACTTTATCGCAAATTTTACAAGGAATCTTATAGACACATCCATCAGCATTTTGGGGGGAATTCTTTATCAAAAGTTTTTTCACTGTATCAAGATTTTTGAATACAACTTTAATATTAAAAGTCTTAAGAAGAGAAGGCATATCAACCAAGTTTTCATGGTAAGGGAGAACCAACATATTTTTAGTTGAATAAGGCTGGTTGTCCCTTTTTGGATTATAAAAAGTTTTGACAATAATATGAATATTTCCTTTGGTTTATATAAATTAGATCCATTTATAATTAATAGAATTTGGGAAGAATTTAATAATACACTGGACAAATAATAATTTTTAAACTTTCTTGGGTAGAATAGCTTGGGGGTGAGTTGTGCAAGGGACGTATCCAAGTTGGGTCGCCGCGCGTCACTTGTTTAACCGTTGTGGGATCTGATAGTGAGGTGCTGGCCGGACCCCTTATATAGCTTCCTTGGATGCTTTACTTTCATAGTTCCTTGATAATGTGAGTAGTCACGAAAGCGCTTGGAATTTCTCTATTCTTTCAGAGTGGTTGTTTTGCATATTTTGAAATCACCTGTTTACTGTGATCTTATTGCATATATATATATATATATATATATATATATATATATATATATATATATGTATATATATGTATGTATCTATATATATATATATTTATATATATATATCTATATATATATATATGTATATATATATATCTATATATATATCTATACATATATATATATATATATATATATATATATATATATATATATACAAATATATATATATATATATATATATATATATATATATATATATATATATATATGAAAATATTTATTATAATACCGATACTCCAAAAGTCATTTCTTTATATATTAATTAATTCTGATTTGTAAATGTCTTTTTCAAGTTATTTTGAATGTTGGTGTTGTTACTATAAGAATAAGAAATTTAATAAGAGCCACCAAAGCTTTTCCAATTAGAACAAATAAACTTTCAATAGTTAAATTACTTATTTTCTACAAATTATAAAAAAAATATTTATTGTAAAATAACAGAAATAAGCACATTGTTATCGCTCAGTTATTAAATAAATATATACATATATATTAAACGCCAGTCAATTATGTACATACAACTGAAAATTGTTAGTGGGAAGTTATATATTTTTCACAAGTTGCGTCTAGAATGATACACAATAATATGTTATTAGGTATCACTGAAACGGACCTTCAGTAGCTGCCAGAGTTTTTTTTCTCTCCAACTTTTATTTCGCTCATAACTCGAGAACCTCTCATCCGATCTGCTTCAAATTTTGAATGCTTGTGTACGGTAGCTAAGCCCAGAGTCTAGGAAAAACTAGTATGTACATGTGCCTTATGTCTAAAGTTTCTGAAGGCATTCCCAGCATCCTGGAATGTGTCGGATAACTTCCAAAACCATTATTGGCGAAACATCTAACGTTCAACAAAGTGAAAGTCAAGCGGGTAGGAGCAGATCTGATTATTTTATGTAAAAAAAATGTGTGAAATTTTCATTCCTATTTAATCACATTAAAAATATTTGAGTCTTACTTTTGTGAATGGCTTCACATTTTTTCCAGATTAATAAGTATTAATTTCTCTTTAAAATGAGAGTTCAGTACAGGCATAGTTGTATTCATTTACCTAGAAATGGATAAGTGAAAGTATTTAATTTCACGCACGTACTGTATTTGCAAACCATGTGCACCAGAATTACTATTTCTAGATTTTTGTAATGTCTGATGCAACTTATAAACAGGATAGTATTCGACTCACGAAATCGTAATGACACGATTGTAAACAAACCATACCACGGGTGGGGTTTGAACTCGCGGTCAGAGTCTCAAAACTCCAGACCGTCGCATTAGCCAGTGGCTAACGCGACGGTCTGGAGTTTTGAGACTTTCTAACCGCGAGTTCAAACCCCACCTGTGGTATGGTTAGGATAGTACTCATTCAGTTTTAGTTTGTACTCGGTCAAATTCATCAGCGCAATAACTTTTTTTAGAAAACTAATCATTTGAATTTTAACCATTTTTCCTCTTTCTTATAAAACACAAAATAATTTTTTAGAGGATTATTCAGAATATAAAATCTAACGCGAAGGCAAAAAAGAAAACTTAAGAAATATTTTAAACTCACATTTTTATAGTTTATAAATTTCAAGAATTTCAATTATTATTTGATAAGGTCTTATCTGAGTGGCTTCTAATTTTAACTCCTAGTCAACTATTGATAGTTGAAGGTTCGTGGAGCAACTGATAAGTACAGTTACCCTCTGAGCAAGTTCATGTCGACCTTCCCTGACGATGGTCTCCACCAGATAACCTGAAAAAGCTTCTTTTAATCGGCTTCAGAATTTTAAAACTGGTGTATCCTACTTAGAAGAAACATGTCATTGTTTATGGAGTAAGTGCCACTTTTAATCTAGAAATTATACTGTAATATTTTCCAATATGCTTCCTGAAGGGCATCTCTTGATCCAAGGGAATGTGCTAGTCCTCCTACTTCCTTGGATCGAGTCTAAATGCCGCCCATTCTACATGAGCTATATGACTCTTAAGGGTTTAGCGTTTTCCCCTGATTAAACTAAAACAATCTTTAATGCCCCATGCAGTGTGTTAAATGGATCAATACTTTCTTGGCTTTAGGGTGACTAGCTGCAAATTTTGTTGGATTCTGTGCATTAACTGGAGAATGCATCTTCCGGTCAGCTGTAAACTTTTAGTGTTAATTTTAGGTTGTGTAAGCTTTAATTTGCCAATTTCGTTAATTAAATTGTTTTCTGTTAAATATCTGAAGAACATCTTTTTTGATTAGAAATATGTGTGTTTGATTTTATTGGGTTATCTTAGGGGAAATATACACAATGTTATATGTGCCTATAACATCTGTGTGCTCTGAGGAGTTGTGAAAAAATGTACCCAAAGCTTAAATAAAATTTAATTACCTTCTTTTACTTATTTAAACTTTAGTCAATCTTACTTAGAGGAAAAATTGAATTGATTTTGACCTGTATAGGTCAAAGTTTGCTTTATTATGTAAGAAATTTGGAAAATTGAAATAATGCTTTTCATGTCATAATTTCTGAATGTCGCATCTGATTAGCTTCAACCCTTCATCACTGATAACTTCGTAATGGAACTTCTGAGCGGCTTCACGCTTAATGCAATATTGATCTCTCTGAGATAACAAGAGAATGCCTCTTCAGTTAGTGGAAGGTTTGAATTAGATTTAGGCTCTGTATGTCCTAATTTGCCATTTTTTTTGCAGAAACAGGAATACTGTTTTCCATATAATGACTTGTCAATGCATCTTCTGACTTGCTTTAAATCTGCAGAGCTAATATCTAACTGCATTACAAACGTATGTTGCACTCTGCGCTATTCCAATCGCGTGCATTGAGGCACAGGGCACTGGGGCTGTGCAATACTGGGGCACCTTTTTTGAATCGCGCAGCGACCGAAATACATCTGGTCGACAAGTAACACAGCGGTTGGTACAGGTCGTCTAAACGGAACCAAAGGTAGTAAGAAGTACCTTGACGCCAGGAAAGGCCTCTTGACTGGTGAAAATGGAAATATTCTACTTTCCCTCTCATCAAATTTATATGCCACTCATTCCCTAGGTACTGTATAGCCCTCATGAGTATAGCGTTTCCCGTGAATATTATAATAATTATAATCCGCTGAGCAGGTCATCAATGAATGATGTCCGCATCAAGAGAAAGTTTTCTTGACGAAGAAATTTAACGTCACAGCTGCAGTATAAGATAAGATAAGATAAGATTTCGTTCGGATTTTTAACCCCGGAGGGTTAGCCACCCAGGATAACCCAAGAAAGTCAGTGCGTCATCGAGGACTGTCTAACTTATTTCCATTGGGGTCCTTAATCTTGCCCCCCAGGATGCGACCCACACCAGTCGACTAACACCCAGGTACCTATTTGCTGCTAGGTGAACAGGACAACAGGTGTAAGGAAACGTGTCGAATGTTTCCACCCGCCGGGAATCGAACCCGGGCCCTCCGTGTGTGAAGCGGGAGCTTTAGCCACCAGGCCACCGGGCCACTCGAGTTACATATCAGTGTATGTGTAGTGGGAGATTAATAAGAGACAGCAGCTTCATGGCAGCTGTCCACATAGTAACGAACCAGCAAATACGCAGAATCCCTAAAATATGAATATAATGATAATATAATATCTTTATTTCTACAAGTACATGTACAAGGTATACAGGCCTAGCTGACATCAATGACATACTGTTATATAGAAAGCCGCTTGTTATGCTGAGCATTCTGGGCAAATTAGGTCGGTTTTGTCCCCAGGATGCGATCCACATCAGTCGACTAACATCCAGGTACTCATTTTTGCTGATGGGTGAACATAGACAACCGGTGTAAAGAAACACGCCCAATGTTTCTACCCTCGCCGTGTTAAGCGAGAGCTTTATCCACCAGGCCACGGGGCACCACACCTCCAGGTGTTCTTTTGTATAAACGTACAGAGAACCTTCACGGCGCGCATAACGGAGATAAAACACCTCAATTACTGAGAGCGCTTGAGGTTCCTAAACCTGTACTCCCTGGAACGCAGGCGGGAGAGATACACGATTATATACACCTGGAAAATCCTAGAGGGACTAGTACCGAACTTGCACACGAAAATCACTCACAACGAAAGCAAAAGACTCGGCAGACGATGCAACATCCCCCCAATGAAAAGCAGGGGTGTCACTAGCACGTTAAGAGACAACACAAGTGTCAGGGGCCCGAGACTGTTCAACTGCCTCCCAGTATATATAAGGGGGATTACCAATAGACCCCTGGCTGTCTTCATATCCATCCTGTGGACGGTAGTGGCTAGTTTATTGTGTACTCCATATCCATCCTGTGGACGGTAGTGGCTAGTTTATTGGCACTGGACAAGCACCTAAAGTCGGTACCTGACCAGCCGGGCTGTGGCTCGTACGTTGGATTGCGTGCAGCCAGCAGTAACAGCCTGGTTGATCAGGCTCTGATCCACCAGTAGGCCTGGTCACAGACCGGGCCGCGGGGGCGTTGATCCCCGGAACTCTCTCCAGGTATACTCCAGGTAATACCATTGTGAAGACTAGCTGCAGCATATGCAGGACGAGCGTGGATCAGCCACTGTGGACACTTCAAGAAGACAGGAAAGACTCATCAGTCCGGTTCAATTCGAGCCTCATGAGGATGGGAATATATCCTGGCTGGACCCAGATAACCACAAGAAGTCATGTTGCGGCCTTCCCATGAATCACTGGCTCCAAACTGTGAATGTAGTCATCCATTCCACGCCAGAGTTTGTGTGGTCACCCCAGAGTGCACAAATGTAGCCTCTTTCGAGCCCCAGAAACGGGTCATCAATACCCATCAAGACAGTATTATAAATAAGTTTATTCAGGTACAGGTACACAAAAGTAGTTACATAAATTATCATACATAGCAGCACATGTGTAGATTACTATGATAACCCAAAAAAAGTCGGACAAAGTGGCATATTTACATTGGGGTCGAATATAACAACAACGGGACAGACCTTTGTGCATGCACTGGACAGGCACCTAAAGTCAGTACCTGACCAACCGGGCTGTGGTTCGTACGTCAATTTCCGTGCGGCCAGCGTAACAGCCTGGTTGATCAGACCCTGATCCACTATGAGGCCTGATCTCAGACTGGCCCGCGGGGGCGTTGACCCCCGAAACCCTCTCCAGGTAAACTCCAGGTATGCATTGTTTCCATGACTTCTTGCCGATCTAAACCTTTACCAAAATTTAATATTTGTTAGTTTAGGTTAGAACAGTGAAGTATAAATTAACTTGTACTTAGTTAACTGGAAATCGTAAAACAACACAAACAGAAGGGTTTATTCTGTTAGTACAGGGTCTTAGAGCGTTGGCATCCGAACGCATATTGTTTACATTGGAGGATGAGAGCAGGATGGTCAGTGATCTGAGGCAGGGAATAAGGTGTGAGGCGGCCCTGTAAGGGTGTATCAAGCAAGTCTAATGTTCAAGCGAGTGTTTGGGAGTAACACTACCAGGTGAAGAGGAAGTAATAAGACTGGATCGTTGTTGCCACTTTCAATCAACGACGAGAAGTTTTGAATCCCATAATGGTAGATGTTTCCGGGAATCATCCTCTATCACACAGCTTGATGGTTTTCCCGTTATACTCCGTTATTCGTTTTCTATCATACTCCACACAGGATGGTTTCTTATCATAGTCCGTTACACAGGATGGTTTTCCTCTATTATACACCGTCATGTAAAAGACTTTTTCTGTCAAATTGTCATACAGGGTGATTTTCCTCTCATATTCTATCACAAAGAATGATTTCCATGTCACACTCTATCAGACACCCGTACTTCATCCAGTCATCCATCCAAGAGGCTAACAACTTAAATATTCTGTATTTCTTTTTTATTTTCTACGTAAGTCGCCGAATATACCTTACCTACCCTCATACCGTTTTCAGTTTTCTTCATTACATATTGTTTCGGCATGTTAACACAATGTCGTAACTGCCTTATTAAAAACTCGTAATTCACACCGCTAAAAAAAATTATACTACACATTGATACAAAACATTATACTACACACTGATATAAAACATCATACTACATACACTGATACAAAACATCATACTACATACACTGATACAAAACATTATACTACACACTGATACAAAACATCATACTACATACACTGATACAAAACATTATACTACACACTGATACAAAACATCATACTACATACACTGATACAAAACATTATACTACACACTGATACAAAACATCATACTACATACACTGATACAAAACATTATACTACACACTGATACAAAACATCATACTACATACACTGATACAAAACATTATACTACACACTGATACAAAACATCGTACTACATACACTGATACAAAACATTATACTACACACTGATACAAAACATCATACTACATACACTGATACAAAACATTATACTACACACTGATACAAAACATCATACTACATACACTGATACAAAACATTATACTACACACTGATACAAAACATCATACTACATACACTGATACAAAACATTATACTACACACTGATACAAAACATTATACTACACACTGATACAAAACATTATACTACACACTGATACAAAACGTTACACTACACACTGATACAAAACGTTACACTACACACTGATACAAAACATTATACTACACACTGATACAAAACATTATACTACACACTGATACAAAACATTATACTACACACTGATACAAAACATTATACTACACACTGATACAAAACATTATACTACACACTGATACAAAACGTTACACTACACACAGATACAACTGATACAAAACATTATACTACACACTGATACAAAACGTTACACTACACACAGATACAACTGCAGCGGCATCCTGATGCACTAATAGTCCAGTTCCAGTTACCGCTGTGGGGCGCCACAAACATCTGTACTTGCCCCAACAATGTTTTCAGTTACCAGAAGGGACGGAAAACTATATGATTTTGCAGATGCAAAAATAAACTTAGTGCATACTAAATAATGAAGATGACTGGAATTTTTTGCGAGGTGATTTGGGTAATCTGAGCAGAGTAACTATCACCTGCCACTGTCACCTGCTACCATCATTTGCCACTGTCATTTGCCACTGTCATTTGCCACTGTCATCTTCCACCGTTATCTGCCACTGTCATCTGCCACTGTCATCTGCCACTGTCACCAGCTACTTCTCATCACACTCGCTGTGGTAACTCTACTTCCTAATCTCTAAGCATCACTTCAGATAATCAGGCGATACCAGTGACATATTAGATAGACTAAATTTAACACTCCATTTGCTGCTGCTATTATTATTATTATTATTATTATTATTATTATTATTATTATTATTATTATTATTATTATTATTATTATTATTATTATTATTATTATTATTATTAATGTAATTATTCAGTGAGAGAGAGAGAGAGAGAGAGAGAGAGAGAGAGAGAGAGAGAGAGAGAGAGAGAGAGAGAGAGAGAGAGAGAGAGAGAGAGAGAGAGAGAGAGAGAGAGAAAGAGAGAGAGAGAGAGAGAAGGCAAGGTTCCAGTGCTTCAGATTTTTCAATTTTATTGCCAAGAAACGACTAAGTACGCATATTCAGCCCTCTATACCCCGAAGAAATATTTTTTCATTGTCTCCTTCAGAATAAAAAAAAAGACAATAATGTTATTAATAAAAATAATGACGAAGAATAAAATCAAAGAAATTGCCTTGACGTTCAGTTTTTTATGTAATTAAAATTGTCAGCTGACGCGAGTCTAGTGCATGATGAATCAGTGGTTGATAGCCACTAGTGTACTGATGCTGGGTATCAGTCAGCAACACTGGTGTACTGTTCCTGGGTATCAGTAAGCAACACTGGTGTACTGTTGTTGTGTATCAGTCAGCAACACTGGTGTACTGATGCTGGGTATCAGTAAGCAACACTGGTGTACTGTTGTTGTGTATCAGTCAGCAACACTGGTGTACTGTTGTTGTGTATCAGTCAGCAACACTGGTGTACTGTTGTTGTGTATCAGTCAGCAACACTGGTGTACTGTTGTTGTGTATCAGTCAGCAACACTGGTGTACTGATGCTGGGTATCAGTAAGCAACACTGGTGTACTGTTGTTGTGTATCAGTCAGCAACACTGGTGTACTGTTGTTGTGTATCAGTCAGCAACACTGGTGTACTGTTGTTGTGTATCAGTCAGCAACACTGGTGTACTGATGCTGGGTATCAGTAAGCAACACTGGTGTACTGTTGTTGTGTATCAGTCAGCAACACTGGTGTACTGTTGTTGTGTATCAGTCAGCAACACTGGTGTACTGATGCTGGGTATCAGTAAGCAACACTGGTGTACTGTTGTTGTGTATCAGTCAGCAACACTGGTGTACTGATGCTGGGTATCAGTAAGCAACACTGGTGTACTGTTGTTGGGTATCAGTCAGCAACACTGGTGTACTGTTGTTGTGTATCAGTCAGCAACACTGGTGTACTGATGCTGGGTATCAGTAAGCAACACTGGTGTACTGTTGTTGTGTATCAGTCAGCAACACTGGTGTACTGTTGTTGTGTATCAGTCAGCAACACTGGTGTACTGATGCTGGGTATCAGTAAGCAACACTGGTGTACTGTTGTTGTGTATCAGTCAGCAACACTGGTGTACTGTTGTTGTGTATCAGTCAGCAACACTTGTGTACTGTTGTTGGGTATCAGTAAGCAACACTGGTGTACTGTTGTTGTGTATCAGTCAGCAACACTTGTGTACTGTTGTTGGGTATCAGTCAGCAACACTGGTGTACTGATGCTGGGTATCAGTAAGCAACACTGGTGTACTGTTGTTGTGTATCAGTCAGCAACACTTGTGTACTGTTGTTGGGTATCAGTAAGCAACACTGGTGTACTGTTGTTGTGTATCAGTCAGCAACACTTGTGTACTGTTGTTGGGTATCAGTAAGCAACACTGGTGTACTGTTGTTGTGTATCAGTCAGCAACACTTGTGTACTGTTGTTGGGTATCAGTAAGCAACACTGGTGTACTGTTGTTGTGTATCAGTCAGCAACACTGGTGTACTGTTGTTGGGTATCAGTAAGCAACACTGGTGTACTGTTGTTGTGTATCAGTCAGCAACACTTGTGTACTGTTGTTGGGTATCAGTAAGCAACACTGGTGTACTGTTGTTGTGTATCAGTCAGCAACACTGGAGTACTGTTGTTGTGTATCAGTCAGCAACACTGGTGTACTGATGCTGGGTATCAGTAAGCAACACTGGTGTACTGTTGTTGTGTATCAGTAAGCAACACTGGTGTACTGTTGTTGTGTATCAGTCAGCAACACTGGTGTACTGTTGTTGTGTATCAGTCAGCAACACTGGTGTACTGTTGTTGTGTATCAGTAAGCAACACTGGTGTACTGTTGTTGTGTATCAGTCAGCAACACTGGTGTACTGATGCTGGGTATCAGTAAGCAACACTGGTGTACTGTTGTTGTGTATCAGTCAGCAACACTTGTGTACTGTTGTTGGGTATCAGTAAGCAACACTGGTGTACTGTTGTTGTGTATCAGTCAGCAACACTTGTGTACTGTTGTTGGGTATCAGTAAGCAACACTGGTGTACTGTTGTTGTGTATCAGTCAGCAACACTTGTGTACTGTTGTTGGGTATCAGTAAGCAACACTGGTGTACTGTTGTTGTGTATCAGTCAGCAACACTTGTGTACTGTTGTTGGGTATCAGTAAGCAACACTGGTGTACTGTTGTTGGGTATCAGCAAGCAACACTGGTGTACTGTTGTTGGGTATCAGTCAGCAACACTGGTGTACTGTTGTTGGGTATCAGTCAGCAACACTGGTGTACTGTTGTTGGGTATCAGCAAGCAACACTGGTGTACTGTTGTTGGGTATCAGTAAGCAACACTGGTGTACTGTTGTTGGGTATCAGCAAGCAACACTGGTGTACTGTTGTTGGGTATCAGTAAGCAACACTGGTGTACTGTTGTTGGGTATCAGCAAGCAACACTGGTGTACTGTTGTTGGGTATCAGTAAGCAACACTGGTGTACTGTTGTTGGGTATCAGCAAGCAACACTGGTGTACTGTTGTTGGGTATCAGTCATCAACACTGGTGTACTGTTGTTGGGTATCAGCAAGCAACACTGGTGTACTGATGTTGGGTATCAGCAAGCAACACTGGTGTACTGTTGTTGTGTATCAGTCAGCAACACTTGTGTACTGTTGTTGGGTATCAGTAAGCAACACTGGTGTACTGTTGTTGTGTATCAGTCAGCAACACTGGTGTACTGTTGTTGGGTATCAGTAAGCAACACTGGTGTACTGTTGTTGTGTATCAGTCAGCAACACTGGTGTACTGTTGTTGTGTATCAGTCAGCAACACCTGTGTACTGTTGTTGGGTATCAGTAAGCAACACTGGTGTACTGTTGTTGTGTATCAGTCAGCAACACTGGTGTACTGTTGTTGGGTATCAGTAAGCAACACTGGTGTACTGTTGTTGTGTATCAGTCAGCAACACTGGTGTACTGTTGTTGGGTATCAGTCAGCAACACTGGTGTACTGTTGTTGTGTATCAGTCAGCAACACTTGTGTACTGTTGTTGGGTATCAGTAAGCAACACTGGTGTACTGTTGTTGTGTATCAGTCAGCAACACTGGTGTACTGTTGTTGGGTATCAGTAAGCAACACTGGTGTACTGTTGTTGTGTATCAGTCAGCAACACTGGTGTACTGTTGTTGTGTATCAGTCAGCAACACTGGTGTACTGTTGTTGGGTATCAGCAAGCAACACTGGTGTACTGTTGTTGGGTATCAGTAAGCAACACTGGTGTACTGTTGTTGGGTATCAGCAAGCAACACTGGTGTACTGTTGTTGGGTATCAGCAAGCAACACTGGTGTACTGTTGTTGGGTATCAGCAAGCAACACTGGTGTACTGTTGTTGGGTATCAGCAAGCAACACTGGTGTACTGTTGTTGGGTATCAGCAAGCAACACTGGTGTACTGTTGTTGGGTATCAGCAAGCAACACTGGTGTACTGTTGTTGGGTATCAGTCAGCAACACTGGTATAGTGTTGTTGGGTATCAGCAAGCAACACTGGTGTACTGTTGTTGGGTATCAGTCAGCAACACTGGTGTACTGTTGTTGGGTATCAGTAAGCAACACTGGTGTACTGTTGTTGGGTATCAGTCAGCAACACTGGTGTACTGTTGTTGGGTATCAGCAAGCAACACTGGTGTACTGTTGTTGGGTATCAGTAAGCAACACTGGTGTACTGTTGTTGGGTATCAGCAAGCAACACTGGTGTACTGTTGTTGGGTATCAGCAAGCAACACTTGTGTACTGTTGGGTATCAGCAAGCAACACTGGTGTACTGTTGTTGGGTATCAGCAAGCAACACTGGTGTACTGTTGTTGGTATCAGCAAGCAACACTGGTGTACTGTTGTTGGGTATCAGCAAGCAACACTGGTGTACTGTTGTTGGGTATCAGCAAGCAACACTGGTGTACTGTTGTTGGGTATCAGCAAGCAACACTGGTGTACTGTTGTTGGGTATCAGCAAGCAACACTGGTGTACTGTTGTTGGGTATCAGCAAGCAACACTGGTGTACTGTTGTTGGGTATCAGCAAGCAACACTGGTGTACTGTTGTTGGGTATCAGCAAGCAACACTGGTGTACTGACGCTGGGTATCAGTAAGCAACACTGGTGTACTGTTGTTGGGTATCAGTAAGCAATACTGGTGTACTGTTGTTGGGTATCAGCAAGCAACACTGGTGTACTGTTGTTGCGTATCAGCAAGCAACACTGGTGTACTGTTGTTGGGTATCAGCAAGCAACACTGGTGTACTGTTGTTGGGTATCAGCAAGCAACACTGGTGTACTGTTGTTGGGTACCAGCAAGCAACACTGGTGTACTGTTGTTGGGTATCAGCAAGCAACACTGGTGTACTGTTGTTGGGTATCAGCAAGCAACACTGGTGTACTGTTGTTGGGTATCAGGAAGCAATACTGGTGTACTGTTGTTGGGTATCAGCAAGCAACACTGGTGTACTGTTGTTGGGTATCAGCAAGCAACACTGGTGTACTGTTGTTGGGTATCAGCAAGCAACACTGGTGTACTGTTGTTGGGTATCAGCAAGCAACACTGGTGTACTGACGCTGGGTATCAGTAAGCAACACTGGTGTACTGTTGTTGGGTATCAGTAAGCAATACTGGTGTACTGTTGTTGGGTATCAGCAAGCAACACTGGTGTACTGTTGTTGGGTATCAGCAAGCAACACTGGTGTACTGTTGTTGGGTATCAGCAAGCAACACTGGTGTACTGTTGTTGGGTATCAGCAAGCAACACTGGTGTACTGTTGTTGGGTATCAGCAAGCAACACTGGTGTACTGACGCTGGGTATCAGTAAGCAACACTGGTGTACTGTTGTTGGGTATCAGTAAGCAATACTGGTGTACTGTTGTTGGGTATCAGTCAGCAACACTGGTGTACTGTTGTTGGGTATCAGTCAGCAACACTGGTGTACTGTTGTTGGGTATCAGTCAGCAACACTGGTGTACTGTTGTTGGGTATCAGTCAGCAACACTGGTGTACTGTTGTTGGGTATCAGTAAGCAACACTAGTGTACTGTTGTTGGGTATCAGTCAGCAACATTGGTGTACTGTTGTTGGGTATCAGTAAGCAACACTGGTGTACTGTTGCTGAGGTATCAGTCAGCAACACTGGTGTACTGTTGCTGGGGTATCAGTAAACAACACTGATGTACTGTTGTTGGGTATCAGTAAGCAACACTGGTGTACTGTTGCTGGGTATCAGTCAGCAACACTAGTGTACTGTTGCTGGGTATCAGTAAGCAACACTAGTGTACTGTTGCTGGGTATCAGTCACCAACACTGGTGTACCGCTGCTGGACATCAGTAAGCAACACTGGTGTACTGTTGCTGGACATAAGTAAACAACGCTGGTGTACTGTTGCTGGACATCAGTAAGCAACGCTAGTGTACTGTTGCTGGGGTATCAGTAAGCAACACTAGTGTACTATTGCTTGGTATCAGTAAGCAACACTGGTGTACTGTTGCTGGGTATCAGTAAGCAACACTGGTGTACTGTTCCTGGGTATCAGTAAGCAACGCTGGTGTACTGTTGCTAGGTATCAGTAAGCAACGCTGGTGTACTGTTGCTGGACATCAGTAAGTAACGCTGGTGTACTGTCGCTGGGTATCAGTAGGCAACACTGGTGTATACTGTTGCTGGACATCAGTAAGTAACACTGGTGTACTGTTGCTGGACATCAGTAAGCAACACTGGTGTACTGTTGCTGGATATCAGTAAGCAACACTGGTGTACTGTTCCTGGGTATCAGTAGGCAACGCTGATGTACAGTTGCTGGGTATCAGTAAGCAACGCTGGTGTACTGTTGCTGGACATCAGTAAGTAACGCTGGTGTACTGTCGTTGGGTATCGGTAAGCAACACTCCTGCACTGTTGTTGGACATCAGTAAGCAACACTGGTGTACTGTTGCTGGACATCAGTAAGCAACGCTAGTGTACTGTTGCTGGGGTATCAGTAAGCAATACTTGTGTACTGTTTGCTGGGTATCAGTAAGCAACACTGGTGTACTGTTCCTGAGTATAGTAAGCAACACTTTTGTAATGCTGCTGGGTATCAGTAAGCAACACTGGTGTAGAGTTGCTGGGTATCAGTAAGCAACACTGGTGTACTGTTGCTGGGTATCAGTAAGCAACACTGGTGTACTGTTGCTGGGTATCAGTAAGAAACACTGGTGTACTGTTGCTGGGTATCAGCAAGCAACACTGGTGTACTGTTCTTGGGTATCAGTAATCAACACTGGTGCACTGTTGCTGGGTATCAGTAAGCAACACTGGTGTACTGTTGCTGGGCATCAGTAAGCAACATTGGTGTACTGTTGCTGGGTATCAGTAAGCAACACTGGTGTACTGTTCCTGGGTATCAGTAAGCAACGCTGGTGTACTGTTGCTGGGTATCAGTAAGCAACGCTGGTGTACTGTTGCTGGACATCAGTAAGCAACACTGGTGTACTGTTCCTGGGTATCAGTAAGCAACGCTGGTGTATTGTCGCTGGGTATCAGTAAGCAACACTGGTGTACTGTTGCTGGACATCAGTAACATTGGTGTACTGTTGCTGGACATCAGTAAGCAACACTGGTGTACTGTTGATGGATATCAGTAAGCAACTCTGGTGTACTGTTGCTGGACATCAGTAAGCAACACTGGTGTACCGTTGCTGCCATGTGGGGTTCGAAACATGGATTGGGTAAAGGATACTCACATAGGCAATAATGGAGTATAAAACGGAATATATGGGAAGTGCCCAGCCTGACCTACGTCTCCGCTCCCTATCTTTAGACCGACTCACGAGATGGTTCCTAGGGTGAGCGGGTTCAAAACATGCTAAGGTCCGCTGTAACGGTGAATAACAAGTGATTCACACAGACAATTGGTAGTGAGTCACTGCTGATACGGTAACTGATTACTGGTATGGTACTACTGAGATTGCTGGGTATCAGTAAGCAACACTGCTGTACTGTTGCTGGACATCAGTAAGCAACGCTGGTGTACTGTTGCTGGGTATCAGTAAGCAACACTCCTGTACTGTTGTTGGACATCAGTAAGAAACACTGGTGTACCGTTGCTGGGCATCAGTAAGCAACACTGGTGTACTGTTGCTGGACATAAGTAAACAACGCTGGTGTACTGTTGCTGGACATCAGTAAGCAACGCTAGTGTACTGTTGCTTGGTATCAGTAAGCAACACTTGTGTACTGTTGCTGGGAATCAGTAAGCAACACAGGTGTACTGTTCCTGGGTATCAGTAAGCAACCCTGGTGTACTGTTGCTGGGTATCAGTAAGCAATGCTGGTGTACTGTTGCTGGACATCAGTAAGTAACGCTGGTGTACTGTCGCTGGGTATCAGTAAGCAATGCTGGTGTACTGTTGCTGGACATCAGTAAGTAACCCTGGTGTACTGTTGCTGGGTATCAGTAAGCAATGCTGGTGTACTGTTGCTGGACATCAGTAAGTAACGCTGGTGTACTGTCGCTGGGTATCAGTAAGCAACACTGGTGTACTGTTGCTGGACATCAGTAACACTGGTGTACTGTTGCTGGACATCAGTAAGCAACACTGGTGTACTGTTGCTGGATATCAGTAAGCAACAGTGGTGTACTGTTCCTGGGTATCAGTAAGCAACGCTGGTGTACAGTTGCTGGGTATCACGACGCAACGCTGGTGTACTGTTGCTGGACATCAGTAAGTAACGCTGGTGTACTGTCGCTGGGTATCGGTAAGCAACACTGATGTACTGTTGCTGGACATCAGTAAGTAACACTGGTGTATTGTTGCTGGACATCAGTAAGCAACACTGGTGTACTGTTGCTGGGGTAGCGGGTTCAAAACATGCTAAGGTCAGCTGTAACGGTGAATAACAAGTGATTCACACAGACGGTTGGTAGTGAGTCACTGCTGATACGGTAACTAGTTACTGGTATGGTACTACTGAGATTGCTGGGTATCAGTAAGCAACACTGCTGTACTGTTGCTGGACATCAGTAAGCAACGCTGGTGTACTGTTGCTGGGTATCAGTAAGCAACACTCTTGTACTGTTGTTGGACATCAGTAAGCAACACTGGTGTACCGTTGCTGGACGTCAGTAAGCAACGCTGGTGTACTGTTGCTGGGGTATCAGTAAGCAACGCTGGTGTACTGTTGCTGGGGTATCAGTAAGCAACGCTGGTGTACTGTTGTTGAGCACCTCTAAGCAATACTGGTGTACTGTTGCTGGGCATCAGTAAGCAATACTGGTGTACTGTTGTTGGGCCTCATTAAGCAATACCTTTGTATTTTTGCTGGGCATCAGTAAGCAATATTGGGTATAACAGTTAGTTTAAAATGTTTATTATGCACCCTATACCCATCCTGTGGGCTGTAGTCAAAAGATTACAGAGGTACACAATGGGTCCAGGAACTGGACTCCAAAGTTCTGATAGCTGAACAAGGTACCAAGGTAATGAACTCACAAGTTACAAAGGCAATGAATCGTGTATTACCTGGAGTTTACCTGGAGAGAGTTCCGGGGGTCAACGCCCCCGCGGCCCGGTCTGTGACCAGCCCTCCTGGTGGATCAGAGCCTGATCCACCAGGCTGTTACTGCTGGCTGCACACAATCCAACGTACGAGCCACAGCCCGGCTGGTCAGGTACCGACTTTAGGTGCTTGTCCAGTGCCAGCTTGAAGACTGCCAGAGGTCTGTTGGTAATCCCCCTTATGTATGCTGGGAGGCAGTTGAACAGTCTCGGGCCCCTGACACTTATTGTATGGTCTCTTAACGTGCTAGTGACACCCCTGGTTTTCATTGGGGGGATGTTGCATCGTCTGCCAAGTCTTTTGCTTTCGTAGTGAATGATTTTCGTGTGCAAGTTCGGTACTAGTCCCTGTAGGATTTTCCAGGTGTATATAATCATGTATCTCTCCCGCCTGCGTTCCAGGGAATGCAGGTTCAGGAACCTCAAGCGCTCCCAGTAATTGAGGTGTTTTATCTCAGTTATGCGCACCGTGAAGGTTCTCTGTACATTTTCTAGGTCAGCAATTTCACCTGCCTTGAAAGGTGCTGTTAGTGTGCAGCAATATTCCAGCCTAGATAGAACAAGTGACCTGAAGAGTGTCATCATGGGCTTGGCCTCCCTAGTTTTGAAGGTTCTCATTATCCATCCTGTCATTTTTCTAGCAGCTGCGATTGATACAATGTTATGGTCCTTGAAGGTGAGATCCTCCGACATGATCACTCCCAGGTCTTTGACGTTGGTGTTTCGCTCTATTTTGTGGCCAGAATTTGTTTTGTACTCTGATGAAGATTTAATTTCCTCGTGTTTACCATATCTGAGTAATTGAAATTTCTCATCATTGAACTTCATATTGTTTTCTGCAGCCCACTGAAAGATTTGGTTGATGTCCGCCTGGAGCCTTGCAGTGTCTGCAATGGAAGACACTGTCATGCAGATTCGGGTGTCATCTGCAAAGGAGTACACGGTGCTGTGGCTGACATCCTTGTCTATATCAGAAATGAGGATGAGGAACAAGATGGGAGCGAGTACCTGGAGTTTACCTGGAGAGAGTTTCGGGGGTCAACGCCCCCGCGGCCCGGTCTGTGACCAGGCCTCCTGGTGGATCAGAGCCTGATCAACCAGGCTGTTGCTGCTGGCTGCACGCAAACCAACGTACGAGCCACAGCCCGGCTGATCAGGAACTGACTTTAGGTGCTTGTCCAGTGCCAGCTTGAAGACTGCCAGGGGTCTGTTGGTAATCCCCCTTATGTGTGCTGGGAGGCAGTTGAACAGTCTCGGGCCCCTGACACTTA
The DNA here is from genome assembly GCF_038502225.1 of Cherax quadricarinatus. Lineage (NCBI taxonomy): Eukaryota > Metazoa > Arthropoda > Malacostraca > Decapoda > Parastacidae > Cherax > Cherax quadricarinatus. The sequence goes on from NC_091332.1 coordinate 22,284,375, forward strand.
TTGTATGGTCTCTTAACGTGCTAGGGACACCCCTGCTTTTCATTGGGGGGATGGTGCATCGTCTGCCAAGTCTTTTGCTTTCGTAGTGAGTGATTTTCGTGTGCAAGTTCGCTACTAGTCCCTCTAGGATTTTCCAGGTGTATATAATCATGTATCTCTCCCTCCTGCGTTCCAGGGGATACAGGTTTAGAAACCTCAAGCGCTCCCAGTAATTGAGGTGTTTTATCTCCGTTATGCGCGCCGTGAAAGTTCTCTGTACATTTTCTAGGTCGGCAATTTCACCTGCCTTGAAAGGTGCTGTTAGAGTGCAGCAATATTCCAGCCTAGATAGAACAAGTGACCTGAAGAGTGTCATCATGGGCTTTACCTCCCTAGTTTTGAAGGTTCTCATTATCCATCCTGTCATTTTTCTAGCAGATGCGATTGATACAATGTTATGGTCCTTGAAGGTGAGATCCTCCGACATAATCACTCCCAGGTCTTTGACGTTGGTGTTTCGCTCTATTTTGTGGCCAGAATTTGTTTTGTACTCTGATGAAGATTTAATTTCCTCATGTTTACCATATCTGAGTAATTGAAATTTCTCATCGTTGAACTTCATATTGTTTTCTGCCGCCCACTGAAAGATTTGGTTGATGTCCGCCTGGAGCCTTGCAGTGTCTGCAATGGAAGACACTGTCATGCAGATTCGGGTGTCATCCGCAAAGGAAGACACGGTGCTGTGGCTGACATCCTTGTCTATGTCGGATATGAGGATGAGGAACAAGATGGGAGCTAGTACTGTGCCTTGTGGAACAGAGCTTTTCACCGTAGCTGCCTCGGACTTTACTCTGTTGACGACTACTCTCTGTGTTCTGTTAGTGAGGAAATTATAGATCCATCGACCGACTTTTCCTGTTATTCCTTTAGCGCGCATTTTGTGCGCTATTACGCCATGGTCACACTTGTCGAAGGCTTTTGCAAAGTCTGTATATATTACATCTGCATTCTTTTTGTCTTCTAGTGCATTTAGGACCTTGTCGTAGTGATCCAGTAGTTGAGACAGACAGGAGCGACCTGTTCTAAACCCATGTTGCCCTGGGTTGTGTAACTGATGGGTTTCTAGATGGGTGGTGATCTTGCTTCTTAGGACCCTTTCAAAGATTTTTATGATATGGGATGTTAGTGCTATTGGTCTGTAGTTCTTTGCTGTTGCTTTACTGCCCCCTTTGTGGAGTGGGGCTATGTCTGTTGTTTTTAGTAACTGAGGGACGACCCCCGTGTCCATGCTCCCTCTCCATAGGATGGAAAAGGCTCGTGATAGGGGCTTCTTGCAGTTCTTGATGAACACAGAGTTCCATGAGTCTGGCCCTGGGGCAGAGTGCATGGGCATGTCATTTATCGCCTGTTCTGGACGTTGTTCTCGATTTTGATTTGGCATAGGAGAAGAAATACTTTGGGTTTCTTTCGATTTCATTTATAGCTTTTAGTTCTTCCCGCGATTCCTGACTCCTAAAGGATTCTTTTAGCTTAAGTTCGATGCTTGCTATTTCTCTGACCAGTGTCTCCCTGCGCATTTCAGATATATTGACCTCTTTTAGCCGCTGTTATTCTTTTCCGTCGCCTGTAAAGGGAGCGCCTGTCTCTTTCTATTTTACATCTACTCCTCCTTTTTCTTAGAGGAATAAGCCTTGTGCATACATCGAGTGCCACCGAGTTAATCTGTTCTAGGCATAAGTTTGGGTCTGTGTTGCTTAGTATATCTTCCCAGCTTATATCGGTTAGGACTTGGTTTACTTGGTCCCACTTTATGTTTTTGTTATTGAAGTTGAATTTGGTGAATGCTCCCTCGTGACTAGTCTCATTTTGTCGGTCTGGGGCTCCACGCATACATGTCTGAACCTCAATTATGTTGTGATCTGAGTATATTGTTTTTGATATGGTGACATTTCTTATCAGATCATCATTGTTAGTGAAGATGAGGTCTAGTGTATTCTCCAGTCTAGTAGGCTCTATTATTTGCTGGTTTAAATTGAATTTTGTGCAGAGATTTAAAAGCTCGTGTGAGTGTGAGTTTTCATCAGAGCTGCCTCCTGGTGTTATTACTGCAACAATATTATTTGCTATATTCCTCCATTTTAGGTGCCTTAAGTTGAAATCCCCCAGGAGCAAGATGTTGGGTGCAGGAGCTGGAAGATTTTCCAGACAGTGGTCAATTTTTAACAGCTGTTCCTGGAATTGCTGGGATGTTGCATCCGGAGGCTTGTAGACTACCACAATGACTAGGTTTAGGTTCTCGACCTTTACTGCTAAAACTTCCACTACGTCATTTGAGGCATTAAGCAGTTCTGTGCAAACAAGTGACTCTGCAATGTACAGGCCAACCCCCCCCTTTTGCCTGTTCACTCTGTCACATCTGTATAGGTTGTAACCTGGGATCCATATTTCGTTGTCCAAGTGATCCTTTATGTGGGTCTCAGTGAAAGCCGCGAACATTGCCTTTGCCTCTGCAAGCAGTCCACGGATGAAAGGTATTTTGTTGTTTGTTGCTGGCTTTAGACCCTGTATATTTGCAAAGAAGAATGTTATCGGACTGGTGGTATTGTTGGTACTGGGGGGGGATTTTTTTTCCGGCATTAGTATCTGTATCTGTTAGTTTGGAGTGGAGGCCATCGACTGTGGTTCCACTCCAGGAATGACTGGATTTGGTGTACGATTTCTGCCATTTCCTGCCAGTTTTTTTTTCCTTCCTGGCACTAAAAAACCTCTCCCTCTTGAGTGGCTGTGGCTACCCAGGTTTTCCCATGGCCTGGATGTTTTGTATCTTTTTGTCCCCTTTAGATGGTATGCCTGGCAATTTAAGTTATAGCACAGTCTTTCCTGTACTGAAGAGGTACACATTTCAGGGTGAAAAAGCTTACAGGAAGGGAGTTTGCATTTTCCTGTTGTCATATGGGCATGGCATTTTCTAGGGTGGTCATAGCTGCATGTCCCATCTGTTTTTCCAGATTTCCCATGCCAGCAGATACCAAGTGCATAGTATGTGCACAGTGCCTTTTGGAACAGAGCTTTTCACCGTAGCTGCCTCGGACTTTACTCTGTTGATTACTACTCTTTGTGTTCTGTTTGTGAGGAAATTATAGATCCATCGACCAACTTTTCCTGTTATTCCTTTAGCACGCATTTTGTGCGCTATTACGCCATGGTCACACTTGTCGAAGGCTTTTGCAAAGTCTGTATATATTACATCTGCATTCTTTTTGACTTCTAGTGCATCTAGGACCTTGTCGTAGTGATCCAATAGTTGAGACAGACAGGAGCGACCTGTTCTAAACCCATGTTGCCCTGGGTTGTGTAACTGATGGGTTTCTAGATGGGTGGCGATCTTGCTTCTTAGGACCCTTTCAAAGATTTTTATGATATGGGATGTTAGTGCTATCGGTCTGTAGTTCTTTGCTGTTGTTTTACTGCCCCCTTTGTGGAGTGGGGCTGTCTGTTGTTTTTAGTAACTGTGGGACGACCCCCGTGTCCATGCTCCCTCTCCATAGGATGGAAAAGGCTCGTGATAGGGGCTTCTTGCAGTTCTTGATGAACACGGAGTTCCATGAGTCTGGCCCTGGGGCAGAGTGCATGGGCATGTCATTTATCGCCTGTTCGAAGTCATTTGGCGTCAGGATAACATCAGATAGGCTTGTGTTAACCAAATTCTGTGGCTCTCTCATAAAAAATTAATTTTGATCTTTGACTCTCAGTCTGGTTAGCGGCTTTCTAAAAACTGAGTCATATTGGGACTTGAGTAGCTCACTCATTTCCTTGCTGTCATCTGTGTAGGACCCATCTTGTTTAAGTAGGGGCCCAATACTGGACGTTGTTCTCGACTTTGATTTGGTATAGGAAAAGAAATACTTTGGGTTTCTTTGGATTTCATTTATGGCTTTTAGTTCTTCCCGCGATTCCTGACTCCTATAAGATTCCTTTAGCTTAAGTTCGATGCTTGCTATTTCTCTGACCAGTGACTCCCTACGCATTTCAGATATATTGGCCTCTTTTAGCCGCTCTGTTATTCTTTTCCGTCGCCTGTAAAGGGAGCGCCTGTCTCTTTCTATTTTACATCCACTCCTCCTTTTTCTTAGAGGAATAAGCCTTGTGCATACATCAAGTGCCACCGAGTTAATCTGTTCTAGGCATAAGTTGGGGTCTGTGTTGCTTAGTATATCTTCCCAGCTTATATCGGTTAGGACTTGGTTTACTTGGTCCCACTTTACGTTTTTGTTATTGAAGTTGAATTTGGTGAATGCTCCCTCGGGACTAATCTCATTATGTCGGTCTGGGGCTCCGCGCATACATGTCTGAACCTCAATTATGTTGTGATCTGGGTATATTGTTTTTGATATGGTGACATTTCGTATCAGATCATCATTGTTACTGAAGATGAGGTCTAGTGTATTCTCCAGTCTAGTAGGCTCTATTATTTGCTGGTTTAAATTGAATTTTGTGCAGAGATTTAAAAGCTCGTGTGTGTGTGTGAGTTCTCGTCAGAGCTGCCTCCTGGTGTTATTACTGCAACAACATTATTTGCTATATTCCTCCATTTTAGGTGCCTAAAGTTGAAATCCCCCAGGAGCAAGATGTTGGGGGCAGGAGCTCTCAGATTTTCCAGACAGTGGTCAATTTTTAACAGCTGTTCCTGGAATTGCTGGGACGTTGCATCCGGAGGCTTGTAGACTACCACAATGACTAGGTTTTGGTTCTCGATCTTTACTGCTAAAACTTCCACTACATCGTTTGAGGCATTAAGCAGTTCTGTGCAAACAAGTGACTGCGATGTACAGGCCAACCCCCCCCCCCCCTTTTTGCCTGTTCACTCTGTCGCATCTGTACAGGTTGTAACCTGGGATCCATATTTCGTTGTCCAAGTGATCCTTTATGTGGGTCTCTGTGAAAGCCGCGAACATTGCATTTGCCTCTGCAAGCAGTCCACGGATGAAAGGTATTTTGTTGTTTGTTGCTGGCTTTAGACCCTGTACATTTGCAAAGAAGAATGTCATCGGGCTGGTGGTATTGTTGGTACTGGGGGGGATTTTTTTTTCCGGCATTAGTATCTGTATCTGTTGGTTTGGAGTGGAGGCCATTGACTGTGAGCAACAGCTGAGAATGCATGACAAAAGAAGTTACTGGAAAGTGTTCAACTCTGGTGTACTGTCTGCCAAGCCTCTTGCGTGTTTGGAAGCATGGCTAAACATTTCGCTGTACCTTGGAATCGAACCCAGGACCATGCGATTGTGAGACGAATGCTCTTGCCAGAGAGGAAGTGTATAAGCACCGTGATAGTGGTGAGTCTGTGGTGTAGCGTGGGCGTTGCTACATGATTGCCAGTCACCACGTTATGCTTCATGCTTCCTCCCACACAACTCTCCTCTCATACACCGTAAGTACTCTCACACACTATAGCGCTTTATAATGGAAAAGAGTTTTTGATATTCCACTAATCATTGTTGTTAGTTTGTTAAGTTTATGGCCTGCCGACTACACGATAGCTATTAAGATGCACCCAGTCTCTGATATTAGTGTCAAAGAGAATTCAATCCCTAACATAGGGAGGGACTGAAGTAAGCTCATAGTTTATTTTTGTTTTGCTTGCAAGATTTACAATGTGGTTCCGCATAGACACTTTGATATCCATCTCATCCAGGGGTTCCATTCGTTCTTAACACTGATCCTGCATTACCATCATGGTAAGTAAGTTTATTCAGGTACACACAAATACAGTTACATAGATTATCATACATAGCAGGATATGTGTAAAGAACCTAGGATAACCCAAAAAAGTTAGACAGAGTGACTTATTTCCACTGGGGTGCCTAGAGATCATCATATGTGTATTCTCAGAAGCAACGGTAACCTGATATAGGTGTAAGATGATGTATATCCTGCTCTTTTTCTGTACAATATAAAATAAAATATTTGACATAAATAATGAAAAGGTAACCATTAGTGATATTCGTAATAATGGTAGAATTACCGACTAAATGCTAAGTAGCTGGACACAGATGCAACTAATGTGACATTTTATTGAGGCAACGTTTCGCTCTCCAGGAGCTTTGTCAAGCCGTAACGAAAAAATAAGACAATAAACTGTCACATTAGTTGCATCTGTGTAAATCTAGCAAACATTAATGATGTTGTACAGAGTATGAGAGAATGTTGTGATGATGACACCTTGTGTTAAATACTCGTACATGACGACGATCATAGATATACTTCAGCGGCGTTATCATTATTAATTTATTTATTAATTATTTGGACATGATACATAGTTGTACAAAAGAAATACAGTGGTTGAGTGTACATGCCAACAGCCCCTTGTATGCAGAGCATTGTGGGCAGGCTTAAAATTAACTTAAGATTAACTAAGCAATGGTATATTCAGTGGTAAAAATACAGTAAACAAATTACAACATGAAGTACAAATGAGTATTTCAAATATGAGGCTTTATAGTTGCACAAATTTGTAGCAAATTTATATAATCTTGTCAAATCGAATAAAATCAATGATTTGTAGTGCAGAAACAGGTCATACGGTCATTTCATATCTGAGAGAGGGCTGAGCTTGCTACCATCTGCAGCTCATAAGACTGCCATCCCCACGAGCCCCTTTGAGGCGGGGTAGATGGCAGACCAGAGGCCTAGCTTCTCCCTACGAGCCCCGTGAGGGCGGGGAATGTGGCTAGGCCTGGGGACACTTGGTCCCAAAGATGAGGAGACTTAAGTCTCGAGACACTCCCCAGATAGGGAGCCAAGGCCGGGTCACCACTACTTGGAAAAGACCCGGGCCGGGAGAATACCGGCGAATAAAAAAAAAAAAAAATTTCATATCTGTTATTCATCAATAACATAATGGGAAGGGCAGTGTGGCCACTCTCAGGAGAACGACAACATCCTGAGCGCTTGTTTGCAAAAAAAAAAAAAAAAACTAAACTGACAGATTCTGACATGGAAAAAAATGTGGATTTATATTAAGTATATGAATACTGTGGAAACTTTTGAATTTTCCTACATTCAGCATGTGTAAATTTGAATTATATAATAACTGTGTATTAAAATGTGATGCTGATTTGACCCTTTGAGAAATTTTGATTGAGGGGGAGGCGGAAGAGCCCGGGAGTGATGCCGCGGGAGGAAGTCATTGGTAATTTACGAGCACTGGTTGTCGAAGAAAATTCTGCAGTGTAATCAGGTGTCATCAAAGTTCACTTGGTGTATATTGAACCCAATCCGTAATTTAGAAATAGTTAACACGCTCCCGCTGAAGAACTGGGATAAATAATATGGAAAACCTTTTTATTCGGAAACAAGAACGAAAAAATAGAGGACACCGATTTTTCCCAGGAGCACACCTTAGCTAAGTGACGCTTACCCATAATGTACAATAGTTTTGCGTTGGCCATCATAAATTCTAGCTGTTGTGATAGCGTTAGGGTGTGTTTCCAAAAAATAATAATTATGATCCAGTAATTAAATGGTAAGTAGTAATACGAATTTCTTTTCTAATAACACCATTGTATTATATGTACTGAAGTAATAGTAATATTTTGTGTACCCAGCAGGTAAACTAAAACACAGTCCACACAGTTTTAATCTACCAGAGTAGCTGGTTTTAATATTGTAATTATTAATTTAATTCAGGTCTAGCTTTTTGTGAGAGTGGTTATGGAGTGGACATCGAGGGAGTGACAGTTTTGCGACCTACTGTGACTAAGTCCCACTTACCTCACCCAAATTACTTGCACGTAATAATTCAGGTAATGCCCTGTAAACCTCGTGCAGGTAATTGCTCACATAATAATAATTCATAAATACTTCAAAATTCTATTATTATATTTAGAGAAAAGCGCTAAACCCACAAAGGTCATACAGCGCCCGGAAATGGGAAGCAAGGAGGTTCGTTCCACGGAAGAGATGGGGAAGTTCAGTTCCTTGAATTAGGAGCCCCCTAGCCAGCATCAGTGAATCTCACTTGAAGGGGACCCTTCAGAGACATGTACCTCACTTTCGAGACTATTCTGTCTGTGAAAGACAGCATGGTGCTCTTACCATAGACTTTGCAGATCCTTTTAAGAACATTATTAATTGAAAAGAAGGGAGAGGTAAAGATTATATCAGTGGGGCAGGCCAGTGTTGAAACTACTGCACCAGGGGTCTTCATCTCACTACTTCAGATAGGTCTGCCCGTTCGAATGCATCGCCATCTTGGCTAATTCAATAAGCAGCCATAGATTTTGTTAAGCTTACTCAGAAGTGAAGAGGTCTGAATCTAGTGCAGAAGATCAAAACGTACAACCATCCCATGATCATTTTGTGCAGACTGAATGGCTTCAACAAATTCCATGGATTGGGATAGTAGCTGCAGTGACTTCTGGTACTAAACTGCAAACAGTAGCGCCAAAATGTATAGAAGTATCGACTATAGGGAAAATTTTATATTAATGTTTTTAATAGTCCGTCCTGTAGTAAACCTAGGTAAATTGTCTACACAAACTAATCTCCCACGGAAGCTCTGATAAACATTATTACTCAATTCAAATAGGGTTCGATTAAAAGAGTGTGAGTTTAAATTTAAAAACTATCACTTCATCAAGTAATTAAAGATTCATTATGAATTCAGGAAAGCTTGTATAATAACTGAATAAATCATAATTATTGGAGAATACTATATCATATCGTTGTCTTTGGGAGCGATATAATTAACAAAGATTAGATACTGTTTTGAGCCGTGGGTCGTCCGGACGAGAGAAGTAGCAGTCACCATCATTTCAGACACCAAGAATTTAGCAAGTATGTCAAAGCCTGGAGATCCTCCTCAATAGCCTATCCAAATATCCAGAAATCTGAACTGCTGGAAGAGAAGGAGTCAATGGAAGCCTTAATGCAATATACCACTCACTGCAGCATCTACAGGTCTGTTTCAGCGAGAATATTAGCTAGGATAGCTATTCTTGAATCGGTTTAGTCATTCATCTAAATCGTGAACAGTTCATTTATAAGTGGATTCTTTACCCAAAATACGTATATCACTAGTCCTTAACACCTTAATGATAATATTGTTTGTAGCATGACGTAAATTAGGAATTTACGTCATGCTACGTCAGTTTATCATTATTTACAGTTAACCAGCCATCATCAGCACGAGCGTTCAAATTCCAAGACAGTTAATTAACCTAGAAACAAGCTTGTTAGAAGTTAGCTATCTGGGAAAACCTTAGCAAGAGACAATTTCTACATCTCGGGTAAGTCTGTTCCTTGCGTTTGTGTGATGCTGTACTGTTGGTCTTTCCTGTATTTTTAGCCAGGGAAAATAAATATACAGGAAATTTGTGGGAGCACGAGTATCACGTTAATTTGCGAAAGAAGAATCTACCTAATGTATATATATATATATATATATATATATATATATATATATATATATATATATATAGGTAGATTCTTCTTTGAATATATATATATATATATATATATATATATATATATATATATATATATATATATATATATATATATATATATATATATATTCAAAGATTTCTACACTGATTAATCAGTGTTGAACAGTCTTGAAGTTCTGGACTACAGAGGTGAACTCTTCTCCAAACTGATAGATTGAACACCTCAAAACTGTCTTTAAGACTGATGGATTGATCACATCATCTTTCCTTCTCTACTACTACTGTCTCCATATTTAGACACCTTTGTATTCGACTGAAGAAGCCTACTGTGTAGGCGAAACGTTTCGGAAAAAAAGATACCTAACTGTTACACATGTGTCTTGTTCACGAATAATGATGCAAGTGTTTAATTTGCGCATTTTGAACTCCAACGAGACAAACCACACAAGTCATTACACTTTCAGCACTCGTTCCACTTTCAATGTAAGACGTCAACGAAAATTTCATCATAGTAGCATAACAAATTAACTGATGGTGAACTTTCAGCAGATAAAGTCGGTTTAGAAGTATCTATCTGGCAAGTCCGACAAAACGTGGATCATGAAAAGGTTTGTTTGCAATCGTGTCATTACGATTTCGTGAGTCAAGCCTGCTATAAATTGTCATCGCCCTAGAGGTCTGTTTGCAATACATATTTTATACCATTTTCAACATACCTGTCAGACACGGCAGCACAACAGTATCTTGGTACAGAGGACATCTTCCACAACCTCGTCGCTTAACTAATAGTTAAAACTGAGAAGGGTTGGATTCCAGAGGGACCTGTTTAGCATGGACCTGTAGGATTGCTGCAATGCTCCTCAATTCTTGCCTTCTTGTTTCTACTAGTGAATCTCATCCCCTGCAACGTCTTCGAGATCTTCCACCTCACCTTCGACAGTATTTAATATTCCATTTTCAAGCTTCAGCTTCATATCATTCCAGACCATGGAGCTGAACTCTTCTCCAGACTGCGGGACTGAACACTTCAAATACTATTTCTCCAAGATTGATGGACTAATTACATCATCTTTACCTAGCCACTATTCTTGCTGTTTACAATACATTCTTCTCTATTTTTGACTGATGAAGCCTACTGCGTAGGCGAAACATTTCAACAGATACCTAACTGCTGTCATTGTGTCTTAATCATCATAGAGATGACTGATGTTGGGTACAATTTGTTCGCAAAATTTGTGCAAATCTATATTAAACAGATTATCCATCTCATAAACCAGGTGATAGGTTGTGTCGTAAATAAGTCAGCAAGGAAATAAACTTAGCAGGGCAAGCGAGGACAAATGCAAATAAGCAGGAGTAAGAGCCACTAAGCACAGAGGGCACGACCAGAGACGGATGGTCTCCTAATCCTGCTCGCTACGTGGAATACGTCACTTGGCAGATTTCGTAGGCTTTCACTGATTGGCTGTTTTGAACCAGTAATAAGCACTGCGGTAGGGCGCCAGAACTGCTACTCTGAATTGCTAGTTCACTGGTCGAGAGGGCATAACACAGTAGGTGTGAGCCGCACGTCGAATAAAATGTAACATACTTGATTCGCGCCACACTGGTTATCGAACAAGTACTAATGAAAAACATGAAAACGACAGGAAAGAAGTTGAAAAGAGTGGAATCCTAGCTGGAATCATGCTACCTAAAGTCGGTACCTGACCAGCCGGGCTGTGGCTCGTACGTTGGTTTGCGTGCAGCCAGCAGTAACAGCCTGGTTGATCAGGCTCTGATCCACCAGGAGGCCTGGTCACGGACCGGGCCGCGGGGGCGTTGACCCCCGGAACTCTCTCCAGGTAACTCCAGGTAAACAATGAATTTTAGTAATTTAGCAGAGGAAAATAACTATTATATGACACTTCACTTATTATGGGTGACATGGCTGTATAGTCCTTGTGGCTTAGCGCTTCTTTTTGATTATAATAATAATAATATGGGTGACATGTCGTGTAACAAAGGTGTTCCCTACTGAAAGTATCTCTGAAATTTCCACTTGTCGGCTTACACCACTTGATATCTACAAACGCTTTTGTATGTGCCTGCATGAGCTGATTTAATGGTGCCATGCAGGAGGTAGCGGATGATGGAGGTGTCAGCGCCTCTACCACTGCCACTGCAAGATGTATGTTAACTCTGTTACTAGTACGTATAAATGCCCCAATTTGTTTATGTATATGAAGCCAGTCCATCTACTATGATGTTACACATCCTCGTCAAACAAGAGGGACTATAAGTAAACTTTGTGGGGAACATGCCCATCAGAATGAAGAAGGTAACATTACAAAGATTTGATATCGTGCTCAGTGAAAAGCTGCAAGAAACTGGATGCATGACTGTTCAGACAGAATTTTTTATTAAATAGTGGGGCAGCACTAAATCCATAGGTGTCATATAGCGCCTGGGGAATGGGAGATATTTAGGTTCAGTCCAAGTCCAGTTGCTAGGATCAAGAACTCCTCACCAGAATGAAGGCATCACCTTCTTGCGGGTGATACCGATTTGTTAACTGTTCAAACAGCGATAAAATCTGCTTCCACGTAACCGTTAAGGAAGAGGACGCAGATATTGTTTTGCTTTCATGCTAGTTAAACAAAAGAATATCCAATAAGACTAAAAAAAAAAAATCTGAAGCATTCCTTGGCTGTAGTGCTTTGGGTCCAGAGACGTGCGATTTGCTTCCATTTATACATGCAGTATGTTGTTTTGACTCAACGTCAAGTCTGTTCGGCATTCTAAAAGAAGTTGCCCTGATGAAGATGAACAATAATAATCACTTCAAGAAACAGGCAGAAGTATTTTGCCGAGTAGCAACGTAGATGAGGTCACACAACTGAAGAGGCGCTCGTCTACCTGTACAATGGTACCCGACGTGGACTAGGATGCACTGCTGCATCATGACGCAAACACTACTGTGTAGATTCACACTCTGAATGTAGCTGCATGATATCATAGTATGTGTATTAATTTCAAACTTCGGCAGTGGATGGGTATGCTTTGGGTCCAGTAGAATATAGATGAAAACTGGTCAATGGTCGACTTGAACCACAAATAGATTTACCACCAGCTCCAGAAGTTCTACTGAAGGTTTATCAGATGCAATTAGAAAACGGACTGGGATATGAAATGATGTACCTAGTTTTATCTACAACATACTTCTTATCATCAAAGCTACACAACTTTCTCCCTTTTTGCTGTTGGTGGTACACATTGCAATTTTCACATTCGTTTTACATATAGAGACAAACTTATCTGTACCAGGAATGGTTAATATCCTTTTAAGTCTATCATGTGTATGTAGGGGAGTATAATGATTATTATAATCATGGGGAAGCACTAAACCCGTAGGATTATACAGCGCCTGTGGGGGAGGGGATAGAAGGTATTCAGGCTTAATTCAGAGAACTGGAACACTGATCCAATTCCCTAGATCAAGAGCCCCTCACCAGCGTCAAGGAACCTCCCTTGAGTGGGGGGGGGATAAGCACAATGAGAAAGGATTCATATCGTCCTACACGAGTTCTGAATCTACTTTTCATTCTACATTTAATAAAATTTAGTTAGACCTGATTATGATTTATCTTGAGTTTATGGACTATATGTCTTGGGAGTATGAGAATAGATGTACCATGCAAGTTCCTGGACTGTAGGATGAGGAGATATACACGATACATGACACAGAGTCGCCGTGCAGCCACCGTGCAGAGAAGGCGTCTTCGTTCCTGCTCTTCGGTTATCCTGAGTAATTCTTGATCAGAGCAACTCTGAACACTGTTACTCGAGATTTTTCTTGGGTTATCCTGAGTTGTTCTCGACCAGTGCTGAGAGGAAACTTGCTGGCAGGCACTTCAAACACCATCCCATCAAGAGGATAAGGCGGTAACTTGTTTGCTTGTTCACCCCTCTCTTCCCCATACCCCCATCTTTCCCCATCCTTCCCTCACCCAAACATCCCCTCACCCACACACTAACACACTACTTACATTGCTATCCTTCTGACTTTCCTATCTTCTTCTTTTTGGCGAGTTAGCACAAGGCATTTTGACCATCCGGTAGCCCGTGTGGTTTTTTAAAATCCAGCCGATCTTTGCCTTGGGCCCTGTCCCCCTCACTACTCGAGGGCAGGCTATCTTAGGGGCCCTGTCCCCCTTACTACTCGAGGGTAGGCTATCTTAGGGGCCCTGGCCCCCTCACCACTCGAGGGTAGGCTATCTTAGGGGCTGACCTTCATAAGTCAGCTGAAATAGGATGTCAGGACTAACACTAAGGAAAGACCCTTTTTGTTAAAGCAACTTCTGGGCCAGATGTACCTTCCTGGACATCATGGCACGAATAAGAGTTAGAATACGTGTTGATGACAATCAAAAGTCGAAGAAAGAAATTCTCGAATGTATTTGTTCGAATTCAACTGTTGCTCCAGTGGATGTTTTTCAAACCCACGCTGTGGCAGTACTTCTCTCTTCTGAAGAAGAGTTACTCCAACTGCTTAAGCAGGATGTTCTGGAAAAATTGAAGACTTTTGGTATCACCCCAATTGCATCTGAAAGCTATCAAGCACAACGAACTGTGTTTGTGGCCATAATTAACAGTTTCATGAAAGAGAGCACAGTGGATGAACTTGTTGATGACTTTAATAGGGAGAATTCTGAATTTAAGGTTGTTGAAGCATATAAATTCTCTAAACGTGGCAACAACCAGGTAACATTAAAGTTAATACTTGAGACACTTGAAGCAGCCAGACTAGTGTGTCAAAATGGTTTCAAATGTTTTGGCACCAGATGTACACCTGACCAAATCTCTGTTGAACGGTTTGTCAGTGTTACACAATGTTTTAAATGTTATGCATTTGGCCATACCACCAACAAATGCAGTAGCCAATCACTGATTTGCAGCATATGCTCTGGTCAACATTCTTTTAGAGATCGTCATAACAAAACTAAGCCCAAGTTTGTCCTCTGCAATGTAAAACATCATGCTGTTTCTCCTATCTGTCCTGAAAGGAAAAAAGTTATACAGAAAATTCTAGAAGCCAAGAAACTATCCAATTCTTCGAAGACCATTCCCCAGGCACCTCCAACAATGTCCCAGACTTCCTTCCCAGCTTTGCCTGGATCTAGTGGGACTCCTCAGGTCTCTTCCACCGGTTCCAATGTTTGGAATTCTATTCCTCTTGGAGTGCCCCAATCTAACCCTCACCTACAACATACACAAACGCAACCACAAGGTTCATCCTCACCTCCCATGTCTCAGGGGTCCTCAGCCGGGGATATGACGAGAGCTCAATTAATGTATATGATGGCCAAAGACATAGCAGTTGGTGATATTCAACTCTGCTCTAATATTTTCAATGATTTGTTAATGGCTAATGGGATCACTCCCATTACTATCCCAGATAATGTTAAGGTTATTATGGCCCAGCCCTCTCAAAACAGGAAGTATGTGCCCTACTCTACCTCTACAAATACGCCTAATTCATCCCTTGTTCAGCGATCACCCGCCTCGCATACCCAGGTTGTCAACTCCCCTCAGCCCGATGTGTCAATACCTGACCCTAACCATGCCCCAGAGATTGGTGCTTACTCTTCCGCTATTACAGCTGATCCTGTTGAACAAGAACAGAAACTTTCCCAGGGTAATTCACCTGGCCTACCAAATTTTACCTTGGAGCCTCCACAATCTCCCATTAACTCTCATGAGCCTCTGCTTCCTGAATCTGGGAATATCACACCTCAGTTTTCTGATGATGACTCTAATGCTTCTGTTAATATTACCAATTCTAGTGAGGATGGTGACACTTTTAGTACACAAGCAACTACTCAGAATTTCCCTCCTCCCCTTGACGAGTCCAGCAGGGATAGTGTGTACACCAAACATGTTGGTTTAGAAAGACACGTAAGCAAACACTATAACATATTTATTAGAAAACGTTTCGGTCCTGGAACCTTGATCACTGATCAAGGTTCCAGGACCGAAACGTTTTCTAATAAATATGTTATAGTGTTTGCTTACGTGTCTTTCTAAACCAACTTGTCGGTATTTATTACCAAGGTTTATACCACACCAAACATGAAATTACTTAAGAACATAAGAACATAAGAAAGGAGGAACACTGCAGGAGGCCTGCTGGCCCATACTAGGCAGGTCCTTTACAATTCATCCCACTAACAAAACATTTGCCCAACCCAATTTTCAATGCTACCCAAGAAATAAGCTCTGATCTGAAAGTCCCACTCAAATCCAACCCCTCCCACTCATGTACTTATCCAACCTAAATTTGAAACTACCCAAGGTCCCAGCCTCAATAACCCAACTCGGTAGACTATTCCACTCATCAACTACCCTATTTCCAAACCAATACTTTCCTATGTCCTTTCTAAATCTAAACTTATCTAATTTAAATCCATTACTGCGGGTTCTCTCTTGCAGAGACATCATCAAGACCTTATTAATATCCCCTTTATTAATACCTATCTTCCACTTATACACTTCGATCAGGTCTCCCCTCATTCTTCGTCTAACAAGTGAATGTAACTTAAGAGTCTTCAATCTTTCTTCATAAGGAAGATTTCTAATGCTATGTATTAATTTAGTCATCCTACGCTGAATGTTTTCTAACGAATTTATGTCCATTCTGTAATATGGAGACCAGAACTGAGCTGCATAATCTAGGTGAGGCCTTACTAATGATGTATAAAGCTGCAGTATGACCTCTGGACTTCTGTTGCTTACACTTCTTGATATAAATCCCAGTAATCTATTTGCCTTATTACGTACGCTTAGGCATTGCTGTCTTGGTTTAAGGTTGCTGCTCACCATAACCCCCAAGTCCTTTTCGCAATCTGTATGGCTAAGTTCTACATCATTTAACTTATAAGTACTAGGGTTATGGGCACTCCCAAGCTTCAGAACCTTGCATTTATCTACATTGAACTGCATCTGCCACTTTTCTGACCAAGAATAGAGTTTGTTTAAATCCTCCTGAAGTTCCATAACATCTACGTTTGAATCGATTATCTTACCTATCTTTGTGTCATCGGCGAATTTGCTCATATCACTAGTAATTCCCTCATCAAGATCATTGATATATATTATAAACAACAACGGGCCCAAGACTGATCCCTGTGGAACGCCACTTGTTACAGATCCCCACTCGGATTTAACCCCATTTATGGACACTCTGCTTCCTGTCAGTGAGCCATGACTCGATCCACGAGAGCACTTTTCCCCCAATGCCATGAGCTGCCACTTTCTTTAACAGTCTATGGTGCGGAACTCTATCAAAAGCCTTACTAAAATCTAAGTAAATAATATCAAATTCTTTATCGTGGTCAACAGCCTCAAAAGCTTTACTGAAGAAAGTTAATAAATTAGTTAGACAAGACCGGCCTCTTGTGAATCCATGCTGAGTATCCTTAATCAAGCTATGCTTATCGAGATGGCCTCTTATAATCTCAGCTATAATTGACATAGTAATTTGCCTACAATTGACGTCAGGCTTATTGGGCGGTAATTTGACGGTAACGACTTGTTCCCTGTTTTAAAAATAGGAATTACATTAGCCATCTTCCACATATCAGACACTACACCTGTTTGAAGAGATAAATTAAAAATATTAGTTAATGGTTCACAGAGTTCCATTTTGCATTCCTTAAGAACCCTTGAAAAAACCTCATCAGGACCCGGCGACTTATTTTGCTTCAGTCTGTCTATCTGCTTCACAACCATTTCACTAGTGACTGTGATGTTACATAATTTATCTTCTTCTAGCCCACTATAAAAATTAATTACTGGAATATTGTTAGTGTCTTCCTGTGTAAAAACTGAGAGAAAATAATTATTTAAAATTGAGCACAGTTCATTCTCTTTGTCAGTAAGGTGCCCATAGTTATTTTTAAGGGGACCTATCTTATCTCTAACTTTTGTTCTATAGACCTGGAAAAAACTTTTTGGGTTAGTTTTAGAATCCTTAGCAACTTTAATTTCATAGTCCCTTTTAGCTTTTCTTATCCCCTTTTTAATGTCCCTCTTAATGTCAATATACTGATTCATAAGATGACCCTCACCTCTTTTGATACGCCTATAAATTCCTTTCTTATGCCCTAGTAGATATTTGAGCCTATTATTCATCCATTTTGGGTCATTTCTATTTGATCTAATTTCTTTATATGGGATAAACGTTCTTTGAGCAGCATGTATAGTGTTCAGAAAACTGTCATATTGATATCTCTCTTCGTTACCCCAGTCAACAGATGATAAGTGTTCTCTAAGCCCATCGTAATCTGCTAAGCAAAAATCTGGGACTGTTACTGAGTTATCGCTACTATCGTACTTCCATTCAATGCTAAATGTAATTGATTTGTGGTCGCTAGCACCCAGTTCCTCTGAAATTTCTAAATTATTAACAAGGGATTCATTGTTTGCCATAACTAAGTCAAGCAGGTTATTTCCCCTTGTAGGTTCTGTCACAAACTGCTTCAAAAAACAATCCTGAACTACTTCTAAGAAGTCGTATGATTCTAAATTCCCAGTCAAGAA
This sequence comes from Cherax quadricarinatus, assembly GCF_038502225.1. Taxonomy (NCBI): domain Eukaryota; kingdom Metazoa; phylum Arthropoda; class Malacostraca; order Decapoda; family Parastacidae; genus Cherax; species Cherax quadricarinatus. The sequence continues at coordinate 22,302,380 of NC_091332.1, forward strand.
ATTCCAATCAATATGACTAAAGTTAAAGTCTCCTAGAATTACTACATTATCGTGCCTTGTGGCCTTAACAATTTCCTCCCATAGTAGTCTCCCTTGGTCCCTATCTATGTTTGGGGGATGGTATATCACTCCTAAAATCAGTTTTTCATGCCCCTCTGAAAATTCTATCCAAACAGACTCTGTATGTGTTACTTCAGACTTAATACCCGTTTTTATGCAGCAGTTCAAGCGATCTCGGACATACAATGCTACCCCACCCCCCTTCCCGATACTTCTATCTACTTGGAACAATTTAAAACCCTGAATATGACATTCCGCAGGCATGTCCCGACTTTTTGAATTAAACCACGTCTCAGTTAAGGCAAATACATCAATGTTACCTGCACTAGCAACTAATCTCAACTCGTCCATCTTATTCCTAGCACTACGGCAATTAGCATAATAAACATTGAAAGACTCTCCTTTCTCTTTACCCTTCCTGCTCATTTCTGTTTTTCTACTAAACCTATTACTGTCCTTATCACCCAAAGTCACTGGCTTTTCAATATCTACCTCGTTCTGCTTATTACTAGTTCCCCTAGAACTCGTAATATTACTACACTGGGACTTCACTGTTTTCCTGCCAAAACCCATACCAATAACTATTCCTAGTTTAAAGTCCTAACTGCTCCCTCCACTGCAGTTGCCAGTGCTACCACCCCAGACCTAGATAAGTGAACCCCATCCCTGGCATACATGTCATTTCTGCCATAGAAGAGGTCCCAGTTGTCAATGAATGTTACCGCATTTTCCTTACAGTATTTGTCCAGCCAGCAATTGACACCAATTGCCCTGGACAACCATTCATTTCCAACTCCCCTCCTTGGCAAAACACCACATATGACAGGGTTCCCACCCTTACTCCTTATTATTTCTATTGCTGACCTATACCTGCTAATCAGGTCTTCACTCCTACGTCTGCCAACATCGTTGCCTCCAGCACTGAGACAGATAATAGGATTGCTCCCATTACCTCTCATGATGTCATCCAGACGGCTAACAATATCCTCCATCCCAGCCCCAGGAAAGCAAACTCTCTGTCTCCTACTCCTGTCCTTCAAGCAGAACGCCCTATCCATATACCTAACTTGGCTATCCCCAACAACAACAATATTCTTACCTTCCTTAATGTCGTTCGCCGTGACATTCCCAGTAGTCGACTCACATTCGTCGGGTAGCACTGAGAATGTATTAGATGTTTCCACAACAGTTTCCACGGCAGTCTCTTTCTTCTTCATCGTTTCTACCTTTCCATTCGTCCTCTTGATCGTCAACTTCGTTCCCTGCTGTCCAGCCACTGACCAGTTTCCCTTCTTGACCTGAAGACTCAAAACAGGAGGACTACTTCGAATCTTCTTATTTTCCTCGGTCAGTCGCCGAATCTCCATCTTCGCCATCCTCAATTCTTCCTTAAGCTGTTGGTAAAGTTGCTCGATGGAGGGCATCTTGCTTCAATTCGTAGAGAGCGCGCAAACAGGTCTTCACAGAGCTAAGTACACGTCACTACTGCGCAAAAGCCAACCCAATCAGGAGCTATTGCGCAGCACGTCCGCACGGCCCAACAGCGATGCGTACAATACTTGCAGACGTTCATACTGCAGTACACGCGCGAAGTGCAAGAAATAATGGGGATTACAATTTTCCAACAATTTTCAACATTTCTTTAATAACCGTTACCTCCTTGAAGTTGAACTACATGGTTACAATCCTGTTATACTCTTAAATGAGACAGCTGCAAGAGTTGATCAACATATTAAATTACGTGGTTACTCTACTGTGGAGAAATCCAAAGGACCCTATAGTGGAATAGCCATCTTAGTTAAATTAGGCTATGCATTTAGAAATATTCATGTTGATGAAGATAACAAACATTCTTGCAATAGAACTGACGACGTCTCATGGCCAACTATTGATAGGAAATGGATATTTTCCCCCGAGACAACCATATATAGAGTTAATTCCCCTACATAGGATATTAAGCAGAAATATTCCTACAATTCTTGCGGGAGATTTTAATGCTCATCACCCTGCCCTCTTTAACTGTGGAGTTGGTAATCCACTGGGTGACTTGAAAGGAAAACAACTATTTAATATCATGACAGTCAGAAACTTGTCCTTTCAAGGCCCATTCTTTAAATCGTATATTGGTCCTCATCCGGGGACACCAGATATAGTCCTGACAAACAGACACTGTGACCTCTTTCATTGTCGTGTCTCTCCTGGTGGAAACGTAGGATCTGACCATATCCCTGTTATAATACAACTACAAACTTCTCCATTTAGAACACCTGTACCTCCTAAACCCAATCTCAATACCCTAGGATTTGACCCCTTCAGGGCATTTCTATGTGAAGATGAAATTGTGTCGTTGGAAAATCTACCTTCCACTGCAATTGAAGACGCGATTAGGTCCCTTCACAATCGAATAATTGATGCTACTAATGCAACTTGCCAATTCGCTTCCACAAAGATCTACCAACAATATAAACCTACTAAGGAAATTAGAGATGGTATGAGAAATTATCAAACAGAATGTCGAAGGCATCTTCAAACACGGCAACTACCAGTAGCTACATTGAATAGATTGAGGCAAGAATTAACTAATATGATTAGTCATCACAAACGTGACTTATGGAAATTGCTAGCTCTCAAAGCTAATCAGTATAAACGAGAGCCTGCAAAATTTTGGAGTAAGATTCAGCAACTTTTGGGTGCAAAGCACAAGGCTCCTACCTACCTAATTGATACCTTCACTGATGATGATGATGAAGAGGTTGAGATTAAACTTGATGATCCACAGGACCAGGCTAATTTGATGGGTGATGTATGGGAGAAAATTCTCTCCCACAATAACAGTCGTCGATATAATAATAATCACTATCAGTTGGTCAATGAATGGAGAGATGAGAACTTAGCTGATCTCCAACCACTACCTTCCATCGATACATCAACTCTTGAAGAGGCACACCCGCTTACTAGACCTATCACACTACTTGAGATGAGTCAAGTTACTGGAAGAGTGCGAAATAAAGCCCCTGGTCTCTCTGGAATAACAATGAAACAAATAAAGTTCCTACCCAGAAATTGTAAACAGTCTTTGGTTAATATCTTTAATGCCATCTTGGCCTCCGGACATTTTCCAATTGTCTTTAAGACTGCTAGGATGATCTTTCTTGCTAAACCCAATAAAGACATCCATCAACCAGTGAACTATAGACCTATATCCTTACTTGAAGTCACTGGGAAAGTTCTTGAGAAGATCATTTCCAACAGACTGAACTACTATATGCAGTAAAGCCAAACTGAACCTCTTTACAGAAAAACAGTTTGGCTTTAGGACACATAGAGGTACCCATCATGCAATAAATATTATTTTTGATACTGTAGCGAGTTTGAAACATCAGGGCAATCTTGCCCTAATTGCCACCAGAGATGTTCATAAAGCTTTCGATAGCTTATGGCATGATGGTCTTATATACAAACTTATTGACCTACCAGACCATAACTGGACCTTTCTCAGATTTATATATAACTTCTTAACTCGAAGAAAAATCATTCCAACCTTTCACGGCAGGCCAACAGAGCCTTTTATACCGACAGCTGGTGTCCCACAAGGTTCTTGTCTTAGTCCAATTCTATTCATTATTTATGTGAATGATATTCCTCAACCAGAGTTTAATGATACAATTATAAAGCAATCTGCAGATGATGTTATCCATGTCGTCTCGTCAACCCCTGTAACAGGAAAATACAAATACGAGTCATAGAAAAAATGAATATTGAACTTCGTCGAACATCTAATTGGGAAAGAATGGAGAATTACGACTAACCCTGACAAAGTCCTGATTAGCACGATAGGATGTTTTGCATCAACCATCGAAGACAACGGGGGTATCTCCATCAGAGGTACACCTGTAGCCATTAGAAATCCTAACAAGATCTTGGGATATGAAATAGACAGGCTGTTCCACTCAACATATCACGTCAATAAAAAGATCAACATAGCTAAAGCCGGTCTTAGCAGTCTCTATAGATTTAACCAAGCCCCTTCACATGTCAAAAAACATCTGTATAAAATGATGATAAGACCTATACTCGAATACCCATGTGTCTCCGCTTTATTACGGGTACCAGGAGGAGAGACAGAGTAAAAATGGCAGATTAACACATACAGCAGGATATTACTGCCTTAAATGTACGCCTTGATACGCTTTAGAAGAGACAACTCTATGCAATGCAAGAACTCTACATATCAGATAGAGAACATCCTCCCCAAGTTGAAAATACCACTGACTATATCATTAATACTCCTCCTCACAGGACCCCAAGAATGACTCTCCCACAGAGGCTGCGTCGCTTCATCCATAAAGACGATTACCATCGACCAATGATCTTGAGGAACCTCCTGCAGATGAAGATGATTGGGTAACACCAGAACCCTTCTATGTCTGCTAAGAAAATTATCGCCCCTGATTCACGAAATCGTAATGACACGATTGCAAACAAACCATACATACCACGGGTGGGATTTGAATCCGCGGTCAGAGTCTCAAAACTCCAGACCGTCGCGTTAGCCACTGGACCAGCTAGCCACAATAAGATTTGTCCAACTAGGTATATTTATCGCCCCTGATTATGGAGATATCTTGTATAACATTTCTACTTTTACATCTACTGTTATAAATACGCTACATTTACTATGGCGGAAGACCACCTTGAAAGAAGCTAATGTGTCAAGTAATTCTTCATGAATTGCTTAGACAATTATCGCCTTGTCTTGAAGTTTAAGTATTCGTTATGCAATCGAAAAAAAGGCCATTTCAACTTGTATATCTACTACCAATTCAGTCATGTACCTATATATCTGTTATATCTGTGTGACTCTGATGGGTTAGTATTATACCTCTTCAAGAATTTTCTATTATTCCACATACGCTTTTTAAATTGCACCAAAGTGGTTGGGCCACTTCCCTTTTATATCCTACCTCACTTCCCCCTCCCACCCTTTTCCAATATTTCTATCCTTACCCATCCTTCTTCCTTACCCACCTTACCAAAGACTCTGGTCATAAGAAGTGAAGGGATGAGGCAGTAAGGTCACAGATCGTGCCACTCCTATGCACGTGTAATTCGTAGAACAAAAGACTTTACTTTCAGACATTTAATTCAGGCCAGAGTTGTTGGGTTTTAAGACAAAGCAAAGAGTGCTATCCACACCAAGCCAGACCACACATACCTGGTGCCACCGTCTCTACAGCAAACGCCTAGTTTGCTGCCAGTCAGTTATGTAGGTTTGAGCCTCCTTTCTAAAATTTTCTCTTATACGTTTAAAAATATATTTTTTCACTTATATTACTGTAAAAATTAATAATTTTGTATCAAAAAAAATTAGAAAACTTAACTAACAAACCGCAATTAAATTTAGCCTAATCCAACAAAAAAAAATTAAGATAAGGTTACAATAATTTAATAATAAACAAACACAATGAAATATATTTTTTCTTTAGGTTCAGAATGAGTTTTGCGAAATTATTGCATACACAAATTTTCGCTTGCCTTATTCAGCAAGAAGAGTATTCCTATTGAAACCACAATCGCAAGTTTTACCTATTCGGCATGACACACACACATACACACACATTTATATATATATATAATATATATATATATATATATATATATATATATATATATATATATATATATATATATATATATATATATATATATATATATATATATATATATATATAAAGAAGAAATGTATATAAATCATAAGTGTTGGGCCATGATAAGTGGGGAAAAGAAATCTATTTAGCAGTTTAATAATTATAATAATAATAGTTTATTTGGACATGATACATAGTTGTACAAGGAATTATAGTAGTTGGGTGTACATGCCAAAAGCCCCTTGTATGCAAAGCACTATGGGCAAGCTTAAAATTAACTTAAGATTAACTTAGCAAGTTTAGCTCAGCTAATTTACGTTATCAATTACTTTAGGCTGGAAAAGCGGATTCCCTTTTATTATATTAAATTTTTGGTGCACCGTATAGAACTGATTAGTATAACCAATATTTGCATTGATAATAAAATACAATTTGCTCAGTAATTGTACACACAGGTATTGATAAGTTATGCGGTGTATGACCCTCTTGGGGTCATCAACTATCTTACTCCTGAAGAGTAAGACAGAACACATTTCAACACTGATTGAGCTTTATTTTAATTATAGTAAACAGTTTGCAATGAATATGTAGACACTGATTTGAATGCAATTTTGAGAAAGATAGATATAAACTTATTGTTTATGAAGGTTTTTACGTCTACTTGCAAATATTTATGGGTAGAACCACGTAATTGTATTTCCAAAGTATATTTGATTTATCTTTATATCCAGATAGAGCACCCCAATTTATAAATGTCAATTACTTTCATATATTTTAACCAGAGAATTTCTTTTCAGTTTAATCACTGCTGTGCCAACAACAACCACCACCAGCTTGGAGTGTGAGGTAATAGTGTGGCGACACACAAATGTCTTCACACACACCTCGTCAAGAACTCCATCAACGCTACTTTGACTGCAATCGTTGTTGTTAGTTTACTACTCAAGAAATATTACGAGACAATATACTCATGGCTTCTTACGTTTCATAAGGATTTCATTGCGACACTGTTTGGGTAACTGAGTCGCAATATCACTCTTGGCAAAGTTACTGAATGTGGCAGAGCCCATAGCTCACTGGGCTATGAGATATCTGGGGGAACAGAAATGATATCAAAACAGGCGTATGACATTCTGCTACCAACACGTCACTCTACAGTTAACTGGATCCATGCCTTCAAAAGCTTTTGTAGCAAAGTATCGTTAAACACTATGCCTACACAATTACTTTAATTTCAGAATTACATGTTTGTTTACTTGTTTTTAATAACTAAGACTGTAAACAGAGTACAACTATACATTGTGCAGTATCTGTAAGATTTCTACTATTTTTAAAAAGTACTGAAAATCTTGGTGGTAATCAAGAAAATCTGGGCCCTTGTAACACTTACGTTTAACCTATTATTTATTCTAATAATTTTTGCCAAGAATAAGGTAGAATCGCGCCCAGAGAACTCTTATTAGGCTTCTGGTTAATGAACTTCATGAACAAACTTTTGGTACTTTCTCACATATATTTACTCAATATAGCGAGTTTGATCAACATTTCCGTGGAATAGTATCTGAATAAATATTTTGAGTGATTAAAGGATACAAAACACTAAAATGGATGATATTACCGAAACATCCCCACTCCTGAAGAGTAGGGCTGCAGAAACTCCGAAGAGCTACAGATCAAAACTTGCTGAAACACTAGGTGAAGTAACAGTAGAGCCTGCTATTTTACTACACTCCATTGCTTACGCCGCAGACCAGGTGTATCTAACAAATATTAAAATTGACAAAATATGTTTGAATCAATTTAATTATAGTGCAGAAATCTGCGAGTCCCTCGACACGGGGAATTACACGCTACAACAAGACCAAGTGCAACGTGTAGCTGCTGACTACAATGTATACTGCCATTGGGCTGAATACCTGCCCGCCATCATCAGTATGGTCATCCTTGGTGCCTGGGGAGACACTAGAGGTCGTCGTCTTCCTGTAGTGCTGCCTTTTATTGGTAGCTTATTCTCTTCCCTCTGTGTTTTTGCCAATGTTTATTGGTGGACCTTACCGACGCCATTTATTATCTTGGCCTTAATCCCTCTTGGAGTCACAGGAGGAAATTTGGGCTTAAGCATGAATACATGTGCCTATTTGAGTACCATGTCCAAAAAACGATCAAGAACTTTCAGATTATCATCCACTGAGTGGATTAAAATGGGTTGCTATCCATTAGGCATATACGTTTCGATGCTTCTTTTTGGCTATGGTGGATACTTGGCAGTTTTCAGCTTCGAAATATTACTGTATTTTATAGCTGGAGTGTATCTAATAGTGCGCCTGAAGGAGCCCCCATCCACGAGAGAACAAGGTAGTCAAGCCAAGATAACCAACATTGGCCAGGTACTCTCACCCTCAAGATTAAAGAGGACCTTCACAGTCATCTGCAGACCCCGCGAATCCGGAGGCCGAACAACATTAATTTTTCAATCAGTCATCCTTCTCTTCCTAGTATTTATGCTTGGTAAGTGGCAAATGATTTTATAATTACTGCAGGAAAATATATATATTCTCTGAAATGATGGGTAATATCATATTGAACTGTATATTTTAATTCGCTTATCTGTACAACTGATAAAAAAGATTTTCCAACATTGCATTTGATAATATGCAAGATTTTTACATGCTAGCAGATCCCCAACTGATATGTAAATATCTTTACAAGTCTGAAACACTACATTGGCTACAGTGAGAGAGTATATGAATAAGCATAAATAACACTTGGAAAGGTGAAATAGCACCAGCTATCTCACCTGATGACAAATTGTTTAAAAAGACACGTGAAGAGTCAAGGTCCCAGGACCAAAACGTTGTATTAGTGTTTGCTCATTGTTTTTAAACTGGCATGATTGGTGCTCACACTAAACATATCTGAGGTCATAATGACGATCTTATTTTGATAATGGCTTGTGCGAAAAAAATAAATTCCTATATCAATTTTTATAGATCTTTCAACATTAGCAGTCTTATACCAGTTAGTTGAGAAAACATGCCGCTATGCCTGAATATTTATGTTGCTTATGTTGGGTCAATACAAAATGCATTACAACTTTTGCGATCTCTTGCTTGAATTATGGCTTTAGAATTTTGGGGGATATCCCTACTGTTATAAAAAGTAAATTTTCTTTTCCGTCTCGCAGGTGCCAAGAACTATTTTTACCTCTACACCAGAAAGAAATTTGACTGGAATTACCAAGATTATTCAGACTGGACTGTTGTCGATTATTTGGTGAAAGCCATCGGTTAGTAATTTGCACTTGATTGTACCGTAAACACTTAATCACCAAAGATCAGTGATGAAATACTGACATTCAGATATATGAAGTTATTATTAATAAAGTGTAATATGTAGCTAGAAAAGTTGACCACGGTGTTTAAACAAGCAGACAGTATGTTGACAGTCTCACTCTGGCGAGTACATGTTACACATGTCTGGACGATAGGCTAGTATTTAAGTTTATAATCAGTTAGTATAGGAAGTTGAAATTACTATTTGTAATGGGTAAGTACTGAACCAACTTACGAATCAGAGGACGAACTGTAATTTTTGTTATAACTGTACAAAATAAATGAGAACATTACTAATACACTTCATTGAGGTTAAATAATAATACCTAAGTTAGGTAGGATTAAGATATTTGATACTGCATAAATTCTAATGTTAAGTTAGGTTACTATATTAGTTCTGGTGTAAAATTAAACATTTCTCATGAATTTTCATTGTGGAAAATACTTAGACATAACTTAATGTCTTACAAAAGTACTTGTGCTGACGGGAGGTCCGTTTCCCAGCTACACTCAGACACGTCTGTAAATTTCACACACCAGCATTAATACATAGGACATGAGAGGGCTAACTGACGATTTCAGTTAAAGGATATTAGATGTACTGCTTGTAACAGGGCATACGTGCAACACTTGGGTATCTTTATTGCAAAAAGGTGTTGCCAACCAATGGCTTTATCAATCTATTACAGAGAATAAACGGTGCTAAACGAGAGGAGGTAATTTAACTGTTTTACATAATGGTAGGATTGCTGGTGTCTCTTTCTGTCTCATAAACACGTTAGATAACAGGGATATCTTGCTACTCCTACTTACACTTTCGTCACATTTCACAGACACGCACATGCATATATATATATATATATATATATATATATATATATATATATATATATATATATATATATATATATATATATATATATATATATATATATATATATATATATATATACATACATACATCTAGGTTTTTCTCCTTTTTCTAAATAGCTCTTGTTCTTCTTTATTTCTTCTATTGTCCATGGGGAAGTGGAAAAGAATGTTTCCTCCGTAAGCCATGCGTGTCGTATGAGGCGACTAAAATGCCGGGAGCAATGGGCTAGTAACCCCTTCTCCTGTAAACATTTATTAAAAAAGAGAAGAAAAAAATTTATAAAACTGGGATCCTTGAATGTGCGTGGATGTAGTGCGGATGACAAGAAACAGATGATTGCTGATGTTATGAATGAAAAGAAGTTGGATGTCCTGGCCCTAAGCGAAACAAAGCTGAAAGGGGTAGGGGAGTTTCGGTGGGGGGAAATAAATGGGATTAAATCTGGAGTATCTGAGAGAGTTAGAGCTAAGGAAGGGGTAGCAATAATGTTGAAGGATCAGTTATGGAAGGAGAAAAGAGAATATGAATGTGTAAATTCAAGGATGTAAAGAGCAAATGAGAGAGTGGGTGAGATGTTATCAACAAATTTTGTTGAAAATAAGAAAAAGTTTTGGAGTGAGATTAACAAGTTGAGGAAGTCTAGAGAACAAATTGATTTGTCAGTTAAAAATAGGAGAGGAGAGTTATTAAATGGAGAGTTAGAGGTATTGGGAAGATGGAGGGAATATTTTGAGGAACTGTTAAATGTTGATGAAGATAGGGAAGCTGTGATTTCATGTATAGGGCAAGGAGGAATAACATCTTGTAGGAGTGAGGAAGAGTCAGTTGTGAGTGTGGGGGAAATTCGTGAGGCAGTAGGTAAAATGAAAGGGGGTAAGGCAGCCGGGATTGATGGGATAAAGATAAATATGTTAAAAGCAGGTGGGTATATAGTTTTGGAGTGGTTGATGCTATTATTTAATAAATGTATGGAAGAGGGTAAGGTACCTAGGGATTGGCAGAGAGCATGCATAGTTCCTTTGTATGAAGGCAAAGGGGACAAAAGAGAGTGCAAAAATTATAGGGGGATAAGTCTATTGAGTATACCTAGTAAAGTGTATGGTAGAGTTATTATTGAAAGAATTAAGAGTAAAACGGAGAACAGGATAGCAGATGAACAAGGAGGCTTTAGGAAAGGTAGGGGGTGTGTGGACCAGGTGTTTACAGTGAAACATTTAAGTGAACAGTATTTAGATAAGGCTAAAGAGATTTTTGTGGCATTTATGGATTTGGAAAAGGCGTATGACAGGGTGAATAGGGGGGCAATGTGGCAGATGTTGCAGGTGTATGGTATAGGAGGTAGGTTACTGAAAGCAGTGAAGAGTTTTTACGAGGATAGTGAGGCTCAAGTTAGAGTATGTAGGAAAGAGGGAGATTACTTCCCAGTAAAAGTAGGCCTTAGACAAGGATGTGTGATGTCACCGTGGTTGTTTAATATATTTATAGATGGGGTTGTAAGAGAAGTAAATGCGAGGGTCTTGGCAAGAGGCGTGGAGTTAAAAGATAAAGAATCGCACATAAAGTGGGAGTTGTCACAGTTGCTCTTTGCTGATGACACTGTGCTCTTGGGAGATTCTGAAGAGAAGTTGCAGAGGTTGGTGAACGAACTTGGTAGGGTATGTAAAAGAAAATTAAAAGTGAATACAGGAAAGAGTAAGGTTATGAGGATAACAAAAAGATTAGGTGATGAAAGATTGGATATCAGATTGGAGGGAGAGAGTATGGAGGAGGTGAATGTATTCAGATATTTGGGAGTGGACGTGTCAGCGGATGGGTCTATGAAAGATGAGGTGAATCATAGAATTGATGAGGGGAAAAGGGTGAGCGGTGCACTTAGGAGTCTGTGGAGACAAAGAACTTTGTCCTTGGAGGCAAAGAGGGGAATGTATGAGAGTATAGTTTTACCAACGCTCTTATATGGTTGTGAAGCATGGGTGATGAATGTTGCAGCGAGGAGAAGGTTGGAGGCAGTGGAGATGTCTTGTCTGAGGGCAATGTGTGGCGTGAATATAATGCAGAGAATTCGTAGTTTGGAAGTTAGGAGGAGGTGCGGGATTGCCAAAACTGTTGTCCAGAGGGCTGAGGAAGGGTTGTTGAGGTGGTTCGGACATGTAGAGAGAATGGAGCGAAACAGAATGACTTCAAGAGTGTATCAGTCTGTAGTGGAAGGAAGGCGGGGTAGGGGTCGGCCTAGGAAAACTTGAAGGGAGGGGGTAAAGGTTTTGTGTGCGAGGGGCTTGGACTTCCAGCGGGCATGCGTGAGCGTGTGTGATAGGAGTGAATGGAGACAAATGGTTTTTAATACTTGACGTGCTGTTGGAGTGTGAGCAAAGTAACATTTATGAAGGGATTCAGGGAAACCGGCAGGCCGGACTTGAGTCCTGGGGATGGGAAGTACAGTGCACTCTGAAGGAGGGGTGTTAATGTTGCAGTTTAAAAACTGTAGTGTAAAGCACCCTTCTGGCAAGACAGTGATGGAGTGAATGATGGTGAAAGTTTTTCTTTTTCGGGCCACCCTGCCTTGGTGGGAATCGGCCAGTGTGCTAATAAAAAAAAATTGTCCCTTAGGCTTGATAAGTGGTGCTGAGTCCCAGAGCCTTGCTAAATCTAAAGCTGATGTACGAAGACTGAGACAAGTGAGGTAAAGCACTTGGTAACTGAATTACAGGTAAGCGGAGTTCATTAGTGAAAGTAAGTCATACAAATAGGTAGTACAAGGTGTAAAAAAAAAAAAAGATCTGCTGCAAGATTTCAAGATATTACTGTCTGATACTGGAGAAGGCCTCGGTCATATGACCAAAAGCTCAATTGGCAGGTCATCATTTGATCAAGACCATGACAGGAAATACGCGTCCTTTTTCCTGAACAATAAATGCCATCAACACAGTTTTCATTTCTCTAGTTAAAAAAAAAAAGAAAAAAAAACTCAAGGAAGGTTCCTTGATGTTGGTGAGGGACTTGATTTAGGGAATTGGATCTGTGCTCCAGTTCCCCGAATTAAGCTTGAATGCCTTCCACATCCCCTCCCCAGGCGCTGTATAATCCTCCGGGTTTAGCGCTTCCCCTTGATTATAATAATAATAATAATAATAATAATAATCTAGTTAAAAAAGTCACATGTACATCTATTAATTACTGTTATTACTATTGTTACTACTATTATTATTATTTACTGTTATTTAGATTCATTCTGGCAACAAGTTATTTTTTTAAATCATTTAATAATTGTTTATTATGGAGGGAATCAGGAAGCAGACTTTTAGCAACAATTTAGAATTTTTAAAAACAAATAACTTTTCTGCGTGTCTAAAATTTCCTAATTGTTACTGTTTCTTGGTCAGGAGTCCTATTGGTGGTACCAACACTCAGTTACTACTGTCGTGTTGAGGATAATATGCTGATCTTCATCGGCGGCGTGTCGGCCATGTTTTATTACGTAATGTTTGGGACTGCTCCTGTCGCTTGGGTTCTATATCTTGGTAAGAACACTGAAAGTTATCATTATAAAATTCGTGAGAAGCGCTAAACCCATGTTTGTCATTCAGCGCTACATGGCAAATACGTGAAAATTGAAGGTGGGCATATTTTCTGGAAAATATTGGTTCATTTTGCATGGCTGCTCGTACCTTGTACCCGACATCCTACCAAGGTATATTTTTATTTACGCATTACTTACTGTTCCAGCTTCAGCAGTGTCCATGTGTGTTACCATTCCTGTAGCAGCTTCAAAAGGTGCCATCTCTAAGGTTGTATCCATGGATGAACTAGGATCTATGTTCTCCCTGCTGGCGGTCACTCAGTGTATCATGCTACTGATCGCCCCGTCACTCTACACATTCATCTACAACCTCACACTAGAGTTCTTCCCGGGAACGTTGTTTCTGATGATGGCAGGCGTTGCGGCGGAAGTGTGTTGCATCAGTGTGTAAGTCTGATATCGTGTGTAATTCATTTTCTGAAGGCAACAACTCTTAAGATCTTGTAATAAGGGCCGTAACGCGTGTGACATGGGTAAGATAAGCATAAATATAATTTTAAATACTCTCACATAATGATAGCCGTCACAGGTTATAGGCTCCCCATCCATGGTCACTTCTGATTAAGTGGTCGACAGGTGAAGGATGAAAAATAAACGAGGAAAAACTCGAGGGAGAGAATATTGCATATTTTAATATCCGTTTTGTATGACACCCAAACATTTTCCCAGGCATCTAATATGCACTTAGAAAGGCATCAAGTAACTAAATTTTACAAAATTGAGAAACCAGATGATAATCAGGAATACAGTCTAATATGAAGGACGAATATTTTTAAGCCTCAACTTTTCATAAACCTAGTCCTTACTGGTAGTTATGGAACAGTGGCATCGATGTCTCATAGTTTAACGATATCACCTTCGACTCGTAGTTCAGTAACTCGGTTGGTTACCGGAACTGAGGGAGACGTGAGGCATGTTTCCTTACATATGTTGTCTCTTCGTGACTCACGAAATCCTAATAACACGATTGCAAACTAATCACAGAACGGGTGGGCTCGAACCCATGACAACTGAACTGAAGATCAAGCTAGTACTCGAATCACTCGCGCTCTATTAAGATTCGTCCAATCTTTAATATTAGAGCCAGCTGGCCGAGTGGTTAACACACTAGCCTTACATAGGGTCGGATTCTGAAATAAACTGAAGTAAAATAAGGTATTTTTGCCTGTAAATTCGAGTGAAAAATATTTGATATCAATGAAGCCTATCGTTCACAGGTGGATGCTGACTCATCATCTGCCCGGGAAAGAGTAGACCGACGGAGTTTACAAAGGGATGCACTACAGATATTCAACCTATACTCCAAATCAACGTCCATAGATCAATGGCTAAGAACGTCAAATATGTGACTGTTACACTGGAATGAAAGCGTGATTATTTGCCTATTTTACCCTGTACTCAGTGAGTCCGATATCTGTTCTCACTCCAAAAAGTTTCTATCGCTTTTATATTCTTTTGCAGTTACTGACATTATGGTGTTATAACCGAGTATTATTATTCTGGGGAGCGCTAAACCCGTGGGGATTATACAGCGTCTGTGGGGGTGGGGAGATGGAAGGTATTTAGGCTCAGTTCAGGGAACTGGAGCACAGACCCAGTTCCCTAAATCAAGAGCCCCTCACCAGCATCAAGGAACCTCCCTTGAGGGGTGTAACCGGTTAAACTTCGCTTATAGATGTCAAGTCAAACTTAGCCAAACAAATATGTCGAGAAATTTGCTTAGTCATACAAGAAATCAACAGGTTGTAGAATATAAGTGAAATTATGAAGAATGTTATTGCACTTAAAAACTAAAAAGTAATCTTATCACATTTTTAAAAAATCCTTCAGTGCATTTTGGTTTTGTGTTTTATCTGATTTATAAAATAACATTTACGTAAATCTGAATTAACTGTTAAAAGATGTTCCCAGAGAACGCCAGAACCATAGATCAGATTTCTGTCATAATGAAGGATGGGTTTGGTAAAACACTGCAGTTATAGTCGTATTTTAATTCCTAAATAAATAACACAGTTCACAATACAGCTATCATAACGGATTTCACAAATTCAAAATTTAAAATTTAATTTTCATACTGGTTCTATATATTCATATAAAAAAACGTGAGGAGCCTACATTATCACTGATTCTCACTCTAAAACCCTGACTTAACTGTCAGTTACTTCAGGTTTACAAATATATTTCAGCATTTTTCACATATATTTTAAATAGTTTTGTCATGTTACGCTATGCACAATAAAAAATATTAAAAGCATATTAATGTAAATGAATTGGTGGAAAAGGCTGAGGGACTGATTACCTCAACTTTTTTAATGTCTTCGTATATTATCTCTATATTTGGGACAAATCTTCATTTCTTTTACTAGGTGATTTATTTACAGTCACACTCGTGCAGTTATTTGTGGAGACAAGTGGCGATAAAGACAATTGCAGAGTAACTTCATTACGACGTTTCGCCTGTAGATATGTTTCTTCATTGAAGAAGTCTGTCCACAGACGAAACGTCTGGGTAAAATTCCTCTCTCGAACTGTCTTTCTCGTTGAATATGACGAATTAGTGGCCAGTATCAATAATCTTAATTTCATAAAACTTTCATGCATATGCAACCGATTATTTCAGCTATGAGCTATATAATATGTACTGTTTATAAAGACTGTATTGTGATACTGATGGACTGAATAATGAGCTACGAAGTACTCACCTGGAGTCTACCTGAAAGGTATTCCGGGGATCAGCGCCCCCGTTTTGATGCTCAGTCATGAAAAAATCATTTGGGTTGTTGATTTTTAGACTGATTAGTGGCTCGCTAAACAAAGAGTCGTATTGGGATTTCAGTATCTCACTCATTTCTTTGTTGTTATGTGTGTAAGTCCCATCTTGTCTGAGCAAGTGCCTGATACTAGATGTGGTACAGTACTCTCGATTAAGTGGTTATGGATATGATATATACAAATAAATATAGGATTCAATGCACCACTTTGTGATGATATTGGTCACCGCGTAACGCCCTGCCTTATAAAAAGTCTAGATATATTCAGATTCTTTAGTTCAAATCGCTGCATTTCCAAAATATACAATAATCAGAAAACCCATACCATACACAGCATTTTGGGACCTCCGATAGTCTAATAATATATAACCAAGTTCATTAAATGTTATCGAATTAGATACACTTGAAGACAAACAAATGCATGTAGCACACACTGACTTCAAAATCCTTTTAGGTAACTGCACACAGAGTTCGTGCCAAACGGTCTGCCAAAGACGGTCTGCAGATGGATATTTAACTTTCTATCAAATAGAACTCCAAGAGTAATAGTAAATCGAGTGAAATCAGAGGCTGCTGCCGTGAAAATGTACAACGAACCCTCATAGTTCATTTAAACTCAGTCAGGCACCTAAAATACTGGGAGCTCTTGTCATAAAAATGCCCAGAGGAAATAACAGGAGTACTAACAATGAAAGTAATCTTGAAGTAAATTGTTAAATAATAAACTATAACTGCTTTAGGAAAAAACACAAATTATACTATTTGGTTCATAAGGTAAAAAAAAAAAAATTAATGTATTGTATAACGAGTAAGTCATCACAATAGCACACAGTGAAATATCTGTGAATATCCGTAGAGACGTGCATGCCAGTTGCATTGATAGTAAATAATGTAGTAAATAAAGTATATGCCAGATAAGAATTCATTATAGGCAGGTACGGTGCTTGCGTGTTGGAACACGCAAGCACCGTTTTATGTAATACGCTGCCCTAACAAAAAAGCTGAAAAAAATAAAAATTACCCAAAATAAGATGAGATTGTTTCCTGGACCTGAGTCCAAGAAAACATTTAGGCTAGTATGAATTATAAAAACTGGAAAAGTTATTAAAATTTCAAGACAGAAATGCAGCTGAGACTCAACCATATATACATAATTACTGACAACCAGTGTTCAGAATACTTTGCTGTAAATTTTATAAAGGTAAAGAATCAAAACCAGTATGTTTTTCACAAAAGAAAAATAAATTTTGTAGCGTCCACAATAGGTGGCCAGGCCTTCAACACAGTGATAAGGGAATGAATGGGTTACCTAACCATCTTAATTACCGTAATTAAGGCCAGCTATACAATAAAATAATTTAAGAATAGAACCAAAGCACATTTAGCGAATTAAGCTGCAGAAAGGGAAGTTTTTTATTTATTGTAATGTTACAATATGCATAATTTCGTTTTGATAAATATATTATTTTTTGTGTTGACTTATTGTTAGTAATATCATTAAATGTGGACATTAAGATGACGTGTATTAATGCGTTATGTAAAAATAAAGTTATATATTTATATAACACGAGGACCCCAATGATTTTTCTGGGTTGAATTCTTCATAATTTACTATATAAAACCATATACTTTAGTAAAATCTACAAATTTGATTTCAGCATAAATCTCGAGTTAACTGGCTCTTCTAACTAGGCTCGAGACTGGTACAGTTTTTGTCACATGAGCAGAAGATTACGTGTTAAATGCTGTTCTAGCATATTCGTAGCTGCTTACCATAAACTGCATAAAGTATTCTGATAATAAATTTATATAATAAGTTCCGGTCGGGAGAATTGATTATTTTCCACAGAATTCTTACAAAATCCAATTTTCTTAAATTACTGTACCTTACATAAATGTCTATAACATCCTATTTAAAGTTTGTTTGGTCAAACTTTAATGTTAATGGCCTTAGATGAGTTTTTCTTTATAACATTCTGTCTTAATGCGCATTCATCATCAATGACACCATATCTGTTTTTTTACAAAACTTCATAGATATTACGATCCACTGACCCAACAAAACAAGAACTTCAGCATTCATCTTTCGAAGTGCAGGCACCATATTTCCCAGCTTTGTAAATAAGTCTGGCCTATTTCACTAAATTCCTTCACGGATATTACCACACACATATTCCAACAGATATTACCACACACATATTCCCAGCCCCACTTACCTTCCCTCCAGCCTAACACTCCCTCGTCCCACATGCCTGCAAGCAGATATCAGAAACTGTAAACAGTCTTTGGTTAATATCTTTAATGCCATCTTGGCCTCAGGACATTTTCCAGTTGTTTTTAAGACTGCTAGGATGATCTTTCTTGCTAAGCCCAATAAAGACATCCATCAACCAGGGAACTATAGACCTATATCTTTACTTGAAGTCACTGGAAAAGTTCTTGAGAAGATCATTTCCAACAGACTGAACTACTATACGGAGTTTAATCACCTTTTTACTAAAAAACAATTTGGCTTTAGAACACATAGAGGTACCCATGATGCAATAAATATTATTTTCGATACTGTAGCAAGTCTAAAACATCAGGGCAATCTTGCCCTAATTGCCACCAGAGATGTTCATAAAGCTTTTGATAGCTTATGGCATGACGGTCTTATATACAAACTTATTGACCTACCAGACCATAACTGGACCTTTCTCAGATTAATATATAACTTCTTAACTCAAAGAAAAATCATTCCCACCTTTCACGGCAGGTCGACAGAGCCTTTTATACCAACAGCTGGTGTCCCACAAGGTTCTTGTCTTCGTCCAATTCTATTCAACATTTATGTGAATGACCTTCCTCAACCAGAGTTTAATGATACAATTATAACGCAATTTGCAGATGATGTTATCCATGTCGTCTCATCAACTCCGGTAACAGGAAAATACAAGTATGAGAGAGTCATAGAGAAAATGAATATTGAACTTCGTCGAACATCTAATTGGGAAAAGAAATGGAGAATTACGACTAACCCTGACAAAGTCCTTGTTAGCACGATAGGATGTTTTGCATCAACCATCGAAGATAAAGGGGGTATCTCCATCAGAGGTACACCTGTAGCCATTAGAAACCCTAACAAGATCTTGGGATATGAAACAGACAGGCTGCTCCACTCAACATCTCATGTAAATAAAAAGATCAACATAGCCAAAGCCGGTCTTAACAGTCTCTTTAGATTTAATCAAGCCCCTCCACATGTCAAAAAACATCTGTATAAAATGATAATAAGACCTATACTCGAATACCCATGTGTCCCAATGTCATTAACAACAAAGACCAACATACTACGGTTGCAACGGGTCCAGGATAGAGCTCTCCGCTTCATTACGGTCACCAGGAGGAGAGACAGTGTTAAAATGGCAGATTTACATGTACAACAAGATATTACTGCCTTAAATGTACGCCTTGACACCCTGAAGAAGCAACAACTCTATGCAATCCAAGAACTCTACATGCCAGATAGAGAACATCCTCTCCAAGTTGAAAATACCACGGATTATATCATCAATACTCCTCCTCGAAGGACTCAAAGAATGACTCTCCCACAGAGGGTCCGTCGTTTTATCCATAAAGACGATTACCATCGACCAATGATATTGAGCAACCTCCCTGCAGATGAAGATGATTGGGTAACACCAGAACCCTTCTGTGGAAAATTGCATTTAGCTGAATGTATCATTATGTACATAACAGTAAATGAGCAAAGATAATTATTATTTATCAGTTAGACAAGTAGGAATTTGGGACACCTAGGTCGCAAAAAATGTCCCCCTTCGACACCTACCACTGTCATATCCACAAATTGCTCTGGACCTATTAATCATATATGGAATATACATCACCAGGAATGCTGGTAAATATATAAATTTGTGGACTGTATATTAAATTAAAAAATGATTATATATAAACACATTTACATAACAGAAGGAAAATATCTTAATCATAACACTCACCAATTTGACTGGAGATTAATGTGTCAAGTACAGGACCCCCCCCCCTTTTTGCCTACATTTATGAAGAATTTACTGGCCAGAATTTAAACATAATTTAGACAGCTTATCTGAGGTTCCTGGAGTTGTCCTGTCCTGTCGCCTGATTCTCAAATTATGCAGGAATGCACATCCAACAATTTCGCCTCCTATTTGAGAGGTGTCAGCCCGATTTTAACCTCTAGAGCACGAAAAATTCTTCCCATTATTCACAACGTGTTATTCAATTCAAACAAAATGGCGAATGACCTCCCCAGCCGCAGGTTTCCCATTTTCGATAACATACTTCTTTTAATAATACAATATAGGGCATCTATTTACCTATAAATTACCGTATTTTCGGAAAATATATACAGTATTTTCCACACCTTCTATGTTTACTAAGAAAATCATCGCCCCCAATTAGGGAGACATCTTTTATAACATTCTACTGTTAAAATTATGCTACATTTACTGTGATCGGACACCACCTTGTAAGAAGCTATTGTGTCAAGTAATTCTTTATAAACTGGCCAGAAAATTATTGCCTTCATTGTCGTTTAAATATCCGTTGTGCAATCGCAAAAAAAAAAAAAAAAAAAAAAGCAATTGCAACTTGTATATTTACTACCAGTTCAGAGTCATGTACTTATATATCTGTTATATCAATGTGACTCTGATGGGTTAGTATTTTACCCCTTCAAGAATATTTTATTATTGCTCATACACTTTTTAAATTACACCAAAGTGGTTGGGCCACTTACCTTTTATATCCTACCTCTGTTATATCTATGTGACTGATGGGTTAGCATTATACCCCTTCAAGAATATTTTATTATTGTATATACACTTTTTAAATTACACCAAAGTGGTTGGGCCACTTACCTTTTATATCCTACCTCTTTCCCCCTCCCAACCTTTTCCAATATTTCTATCCTTACCCATCCTTCTTCCTTACCCATCCTTCTTCCTTACTCATCTTACCAAAGCTCTGGTCATAAGAAGAAGATCCCTTAAAACCAACTTCATACCCTCGTTTCAACCCTTTCTCAGGTATCCTCTGCGAGTCTAACCCTTTATCCATCCACCTTAAATTTATACGTTCTCTTGACAAGCATACCTTACTCTTCTTTGTACATGACCACACAATCTTAACCCATCTTCCACTCATTAACTTACACTTTTTATACAAAATATAAAATTTCTTCATTGATTCTTTCCTTCAAGGGGGCAGTGCCTTAATGCTGGTGAAGGGCTCTTGATCCAACTAATAGAAGCTACCTTCCTTTTCTTTGGATCAAATAGGATTACCTCCCAGCCTCTAGGCGCTGAATGACCTTACGGGATTAGCGCTTCCCTATGGATATACTTATTATTTACTCATTTTGTGCATAATATTCACGATCCTCTCCTTACCTTGATTGGCTGCGAGAGTAGAGTCCAACGATTAGCGGATATCCGATAAAGGATGGAACCTCCAGTAGTACTCCTTGCACTTAACAGTGCACACGAGTGTAGCGCCTCAGATGAAATTTAAGAATACAGGCACCATATTCACACCACGCATTGATCTCAGACTCTACATCTCCCTTGTCTTCAGCCTCATCCTAGTTGCAACATTCAGAGACCACGATTCGCCCAAATATGTGCTAACACTCACATACTCTGATGCATTATCATCGTTGTATACACTGGCGAGCATCATCCTTGCCCAAATAACCCGTACATAGAAAAGAGGAGCTTACGACGACGTTTCGGTCCGACTTGGTTATTTGTGTATCGTTCCAGTCACGGTATTGTGCCTTTTTTTGTTATCGTCCTTACCATTACTTCCTTGACACTCTTGCTAGTTTCTTCTCCTCATTCATTTTGTGATTTATGTCATCTTTCGTAGACTCATCTTCCAACACATCCACTGCCAAATTTCTTATTACAATCACTTCCTTCATTTTTCTTCCTTCCAGTCTAACATACACATTTTCACCACAATCTTTTTTCTGTGTTGACTTTAAACTTTCATTCTTTAATACACCCTGATTTAATTCCACTGTCAACAATTCTCTTCCTTAAGTTATTCCTTTTCTTCTTCTCTGCGCGATTCAATGTATTTACTGAACGAAAATATTTAACACTGCCTAGACATCTTCCAGACTTAAGAGCATCAGAATTATTGCACCTTGTTATTTTCTTGCATTTTATTTCGTAGCAGGTATAGAGTTGCAATTAAGAGTTTACTACATTCCGTGTACTGTGCACGTATTTTATTCATCAACACGTCCAATATGGCTGACAAGTAACCCGCTATACCACATACAAAACTTCATTAGTGCACTGGTTGCTGGCAACTCGCCTAGGGAGTGCAACGGACAATTGTAGTAGTAGCAGCAGCAGCAACACACAGCAAGCATTCTTGAGCTTCCCCAGTGCTCGGGCTTAATGCCCAAAGCTGGGGTGTGACTCCAAAAGGATCCTGTAGTGCTTGCTGCTTTTGCACCTCCTGACATCGTCTGCTGCTATGCAGTTGCCATACCCTTCGAGCCCAGTGTGGGTGGGGTTTGTGGCAGCCCAAGGTGCCTAACTTCTCCCTCCGAGCCCCGCGGTGGCGGGGAATGGGGCTAGGCCTGGGGACAGCTGGTCCCAGAAGACGAGGAGGCACTTGTACTTCCTCCAATTGCAGACATTGGTCTGAGACACTCCCTCGACAGGGAGCCAAATCCGGGCCACCTCTTGGAAAAGGCTCGGGCTAGGCGACTTGTGAAGGCTTACTCAGCCCTGTAATAACTTTAGTAAGTATTACCAAGGCTGGCTCCTCCTCAGGAAAATTAATGAATAGAAAAAGAATGATAAGTCAAAAATAAACACTTTATTATTTAGAAATTAAAATATAAAACAATTAAATATGAATTTTTATCCTACTTGAAAGAGAAATGAAAAATAAAATATAAAAATAATATCTGAATTCAACGCTAATATATAGTTAGACTGGTGTGTCTGATGTTGACACCGCGTGTTGCAGAAATTGTAGCCATTGCTGATGATGGGGGGGGGTCACAGATGTTGTGTGACAACCCAACGACTAGTTCTTCATAGTCCGTCAAGATGATAGGAACACAGGTTCTTCACCACTGCAAAGATGAGAGGTAGTTGCCTGGGGTTGACTACACTTAGGTATGCAGATAAAATGGTGACGTCTCAGAACTTATGTGAAGTTCGTCTCCTTCAACACTGTTTCTTTGGTTGCCAGATGACCCGAGCTGACATTCCAAGCTAGAAAGAGACAAAGGTTACCCACTGCCTAAGAAATTACTCTATGATAAGTAAAGTATTTAAAAAACATGGTGATTATCTAAAAGCACATGGAAATCAAGGCAGAATGAACTAAGTTTTAAAAATGGGTTAAAAGTGAAGCTTTTAACCAATATATCCATTAAAAACGGAGCAGAGGCTTTTACTTACAGTTGTGTTGGGAGCTGTGAGTCAAGTGATTACCATTTGGTCGGAGCCCCACACGTCACCTTTCCCGGTGGAAAAAGGGGGGGATAGTGGGAGCTAGACACTGACCCTACCTTAACAAGCAGATGGACAATCAAACTATCGTCACCATATACTCGCTTGCTACTCCTATCTGTTGAACTTTTCCCTCACACGACTGTACTGGCGAATCTACAATAGAACAGCTCGCCTAGGGCCACCCCTAGCACTCATAATTTGAATATTTATGCTCTTTGATAAACTATTCAAATAACTAAGTATATTATACCAACAGAACTAGCATTCACTAGGTTAGTTAAGGGGTTTAAAACCTATCAACCACATTATGGTCATTAATGTTGCACGTAACCCTTTTACCACTAAACAAGAATATTTTAATCCCTAAGATAAGAATTAATTTAAACTCTCAGCATATATACACCGAGAGAAATACATCTTTCAGTGTATGTATAATTTGTTATAATTATATTTGGAAAGTACCATACTGGCTTTGGTTCCTAACCTTTCATTCGTCTCTCAACCCTTGAGTGTAGAGGACATGTGCTGCTGCTGCCCCCTGGAGTTGTCTGGTGGCAGTATTATTTTCACAAACATGGTGCAGGCTAACCGGCGTCGTATCAATACTGTCTGCATTGAATTAACCAGTGGAGCTGTAACAGGGCCATCAATGGAGTTGCTTCTGCCTGCAATAATTAGAGATACCTACGGAATAGCCAATGAGGAGATTTGTGGACTTGCACTGAATGGTATGAAGAGGATTTTTGTAAAATTCAGCTTGGCGAATGTGTATGAGGCAGTGGTGAATAAGTTTCAGGAAGTGGCCATATCAGTTAATCATGCTGTGACAGTGAGGGTGCATGATGTATCAAGCTATTACACATGGGTTAAGATCAGGAATGTGCCGTTCGAGGCGGATGCATCTGACATCCGGTTCACTATGTGTAAATACGGCACAATACATACGGTCACTGCAGGAAGGTGGTCAGCTGGCCCATATATGGGGATACCTGAGGGTACGTACAGAGTACGTACCCTCAGGTATCCCTCAGGTATCTGTCAAGATGACGCTCAGACATCCTGTTCCATCGTACGTGGTGATGGAAGATTTCAGAACTCAGGTTTTTGTGACATATGCTGGGCAGCAATGCACTTGCCGTTTGTGCGGGTTGTATGATCACCTGGCTGCGCAATGTGAAAGATGATGTGGTGATAAGGACCAGCAGCAATGACGTGATGTGGAGGAAAGGAGAGAGGATCAAGATCAGCCGTATTCGACACTGCCTCAGCAGAGTTTGACATGGAGTGAGGAGGTTGAGAGGGCCGAAGAAAAGGAGACGGCAGGGGCTACACGGGGGGACAACATCACTTCCCTGGACGTTGTACAAGTGCTGGATGAGGTCATCGCGGAAGTGAATGATAGCGATGCGGAAACGTCAATAGTGTCGACGTTTGGGAATATTTTGGGCAATGAGCATCCTTGTCAGGATGTTGGTACAGACCTGGATCTTGGGTCTGCAGTTGAGGAGGGCGTGGTGATGCCAGCTCAGCCTGAAGTGTGTGATAAGGATGCCCAGTTGGTGAGAACTGTGGAGGTGGAGGTTCATCATGGCACTGCGCTGGATGACTTGATGCAGGTCGAGGATACGACGCGAAAGTGCGCAGCAGTGCTTTCAGATTCCGATGACATGCTTACGCCCGCACAACGGCCTGGGAAGAAAACATGGGCGGATGCCATGCAGAGAGGTTCAAGTGGCACTCAGGGGCAGGGGTTGGGTAAGTGTACCCAGAAAAGGGGGGGGGGGAGGGATAAGGGTGCAATGAAACGATCAGGTGATAAGTCAATAGTGTCAAGAGGGAAACCCCCTTTGTCGGTTTTAAGTGCCTGACATTGAACGTCAATGGCTTGAGGATGCAGAGAAAGTGTGAGTGGTTTAGGGAATATTTGGTGCGTCATGATGTTGACGTAGTGTTCTTGCAGGAGCACAATTATAGACCGGGTTATGAGTTGAAGGTGGATGGATATAATGTGTATGTTGAGCATGCAGTCAGATTGAAAGGAGGTGTGGCCATTTTGGTGAAAGAAATTAGCCCGTTGGATGTCAGGCATTGTGAGGGGGGGAGGGGAGGGTGATTCGTGTGGATGGGTTATGGGGTCAGGTACAGAAGACGTTGGTGTGTGTGTATGGCCCGGCAGAGGGAGATGTACTGGTAAAGAATAAATTCGTGAGGGACGTTCTGGTATATTATTTGCGTGGATTGCCGGGGGTCGCTGTGATAGGAGGTGATTGGAACTGTATGATAAGGAGTAAGGATGTTGAACCGAGGGGAACAGGGCATTGTTTGAGAATATTGGGAGAATTGTTATCCAGGGTAGGATTGATCGATGTTGGGGGAAGCGGGGTGGTGGAGCACACATTTATTAAGCGTGGGTATGCAGCTAGGCTCGATCGATTGTACATGCCCAGGACAGTCGTAATACATAATGTGAGGGTAATGAACGTAGTATTTTCTGATCACAGGGGTGTTTTGGTGGATATAGGTTGGGAGGGGTTGCCAAGAAGATGTAAGGGGTTTTGGAAGTTGAATGTAAAGTTGTTGCAGGAAGAAGAGCCTCGACAGTCATTTGTTCAATTGTGGGAGGAGTTGGTGGCAGAGGCGCCTGGGAATAGTGATCTGGTTAGTTGGTGGGACTCTGTGGCGAAATCTCGTATTAGGGAATTTTATATTCGTAGTGGGAGGGAATATACCAGGTTGAAGTATGGGTACCAATCTTATCTTGAGGGGTAGTTGAGAGCGTGGGAGTGCTAGTTATCCGGTGGACGATATTGAGGGATTAAAGGAGCGTATTAGGGATTTGCAAAATGAAAGATTTGATGGCGCACGAGTTTTGGGTGGGCTGGAAGAGGTGTTATGGGGTGATAGGCCTTCGGCATGTGTGTTGAGGCGACAGCGTAAGAGAAGAGTGGCGACAGAGATGATGGGATTAACTGTTCATGTGGGGATGGAAGGGTATAGGGAGGGGCAGGTATTAGTGACGACTGAGGGTATGAGTGGATATCTAGATGCATAGTTTAGGTCATATACACAAAATGTAGGTATTCGAGATGAGGCTTTAAAGGAAATGGGAGGTTTTGTGCAATGTGAGATTGATGGTACAGATTGATGGTACATTAGAAGGTCCGATCACGGAAAGTGAGATTTTGCACGCTTTGTCTGGTGCAAGTTTAGGTAAGGCAATAGGGAAGGCAACAGGCAAGTTTAGGTAAGTCGCAATAGGGATCTTTATGGGGGAAGGTGGGAGACAGCGTTTACTGAGGGATACCAGAGTTTTAAGTTGAAGGATTTGCGGGATTTAAGTGTAAAGTAAGGGGTAACGACGGGCTAGTTTCTTGAGTGGGGATGTGTGGATGGTTTTTAAAGTGTGTGATTGGATTTGTACTGATACATTTATGCTTTTCCTGTGTAGCGAGTGTGGTGTGGGTGGTGGTATTTTTTTTTTTTTTATTATTATTTTGCTACCTTAATTTGTGTATTTTATCCTGTCAATTTAAATCTAATTATACTCTAATTCTTGTAAATAACTTATATAAGACCTTAGTGCAATTACAATTGAGAGTCTTGTTCCTTTATTATATTATTAGATTAATCACAGTTTTACTCTAGCTCATTCTAGCTCAATACATAGTCAATAACAAATTCACTATACTAGACCATAGTGCAATTACTAGTGAGAGACTGGTGCTATTTGTAATTTGTATTTTTATACTATTAGACTAAACCTAGTTGTACTATAGCTCTTTCTAGCTCAATACATAGTCAATACCAATTCACTATATTAGACCATAGTGCAATTACTAGTGAGAGACTGGTGCTATTTTTAATTTGTATTTTTATATTATTAGACTAAAGTTGTTGTACTATAGCTCTTTCTAGCTCAATACATAGTCAATACCAAATTCACTATATTAGACCATAGTGCAATTACTAGTGAGAGACTGGTGCTATTTGTAATTTGTATTTTTATATTATTAGACTAAAGTTGTTGTACTATAGCTCTTTCTAGCTCAATACATAGTCAATACCAAATTCACTATATTAGACCATAGTGCAATTACTAGTGAGAGACTGGTGCTATTTTTAATTTGTATTTTTATATTATTAGATTAAATTCAGTTGTACCATAGCTCATTCTACCTCAAGACATAGTCAATACCAAACTCACTATATTAGACCATAGTGCAATTACTAGTGAGAGACTAGTGCTATTTTTAATTTGTACTTTTATATTATTAGATTAAACCTATTGTACTTTAGCTCACTCTAGCTCAAAACATAGACTCCACAAGTCATTATTAGACCTTAGTGTAATTACAAGTGAGAGTCTTGTTCTATTTTTAATTTGTATTTTTATATTACTAGTTTATACCTAGTTGTACTTTAGTTCATTCCAGCACAACACATAGACAACATCAACTTCATTATGTGTAGTAGTGACTATACCCTACATTACCAAAATACTCTAGCTATATACTTGTCCAAACTTCCTACCACTACAGATATCAGTAGTAGAACTCAACACACAACTCAGGATATAAATAACCATAATTTAAACCTAGAAGATGATTGATCACGTTGACCCTGATCTAAACCTCCATAATCTGACACCCAATCAAAACCTATTGGAAAGTAACTGCCTTTATTACACAGCATCACAAGCCACCACTATCCTAAACAATGCTAAAAGTCTATCAGTACTTAACTACAACATCAGGTCCTTAAGCAAACACTATGATGACCTCCTAGCACTCCTTGAATCACTAAAGACACCCTTCTCCTGCATTATTCTTACTGAGACCTGGCTTAAGCAGGACACAATAGATATCTACCCTCTACCAGGATACACAGCAATTCACAACTGCAGAACAAACCAAGTTGGGGGTGGTATTGCAATCTATTACTCTAACCAATTATCTTGTCTTATCACCACTTGCTTTAGTGATGAATATGGGGAATACATTTTTGCTAATTTTACTGTAAAAAACCTTAAGACGCCTATAACAATCGGTGCCATTTACCGGATACCTCACACAAACATCCCAAATTTCAGTGAGAAATTAAAGTCACTAAAAACAAACAGACAAATGAATAAGCACCACCTTCTCTTAGCTGGAGACTTCAACATCAACCTTGGCTTACTAGATGATCAGCCTGTAACTGATTTCATCAACAATATGAACAACACACTTCTCATACCAACAATAACTAAACCAACCAGGCTCACTGAGACAAGTGCAACCGTAATAGACCACATATGGACCAACATACTAGCCCCCCTTAAATCAGGGATAATCACAGATAGCACTACAGACCACTACCCTACCTTCCTCCTGACAAACATTAGTAAACCACCACTTGAATACAACAAAGTCTCATTTAGACTCCATGACGAGGCCTCAGTAAGGAAGTTCACAGCTGACCTAGAGACTGTTGATTGGCCTACAGAATTCTCCAAGGCCAATGGTATTGATGACTGGACAGACATTTTTCTTAACAAATTACTTAGACTATACAACAAACATTGTCCTATAAAAACAAAACAGATCACAAACAAACGGCTTGGTTGCCCATGGCTAACCAGCACCATTCTGAAATCCATTGATAAGAAACACCAATATGAAAAGCAATATAGACAGGGCTTAATACACAAAGATATTCTTAAACACTATTCATCAGTCCTCACCAAAGTAATAAAGAAAGCCAAACAACTATACTACTCCAGTAGATTCACTGACACAAGAGGGGATATAAAAAAGACATGGAAAACACTCTCTCAGATTCTAGGGACCCACAAACTGAAAAAAAACAAGAATATTGCCCTAACTTACCATTGCTATCCAAAATCTTTGAGAAACTCGTGCACAGGAGACTGTATTCATTTATAACGGCTCAAAACATACTCAACCCCTGCCAGTTTGGATTCAGGAAAAATAAAAGCACTAATGATGCAATCATAAAAATGCTAGATCTGCTTTACACAGCATTGGAAAATAAGGAATATCCACTAGGAATTTTTATTGACCTAAGAAAAGCTTTTGACACAGTAGACCACGACATCCTACTCCACAAACTTGATCACTACGGTATAAGAGGCCATGCGCTTGCTTATTTCACATCTTACATTACTAATAGGTATCAGTACGTCACCATTAAAGACACAGCATCAGCAACACGGCCACTTGATACTGGAGTTCCGCAGGGAAGTGTCCTTGGTCCCCTGCTCTTCCTCATATACATCAATGATCTTCCAAACGTATCCCAACACCTGAAACCCATTCTCTTTGCTGATGACACGACTTATGTCATCTCTCACCCTAATCTTGCCACCCTCAACACCATTGTGAATGAGGAGCTGATTAAAATATCGACTTGGATGACAGCCAATAAACTTACGCTTAACACTGACAAAACCTACTATATTATGTTTGGTAGCAGAGCAGGAGATGCACAAATTAACATTAAGATTGACAACACTCTAATTACCAGAAATAATGGGGGAAAATTCCTAGGCTTATACCTTGACAACAACCTGAATTTCAGCACCCATATCCAGCATATAGCCAAAAAAGTATCCAAAACGGTTGGGATCCTCTCCAAGATACGATACTACGTGCCGCAAAATGCCCTTCTCACACTATACCACTCACTTATTTATCCATACCTCACCTATGCTATTTGTGCTTGGGGATCAACTGCAGCAACACACCTAAAGCCAATAATAACCCAACAAAAAGCTGCAGTAAGAATAATCACTAAATCCCATCCCTGGCAACACACCCCCCCACTCTTCATAGATCTAAACTTACTCCCAGTTCAGTACATCCACACTTACTACTGTGCAATCTACATCTACAGGGCCTTAAACTCTAATATCAACCTTGACCTAAAACGCTTTCTTGATGGTTGTGACAGAACCCACAGGCATAACACCAGACATAAACATCTCTACGACATTCCCCGTGTCCGACTAAACCTTTACAAAAATTCAATGTATGTCAAAGGCCCTAAAATCTGGAATACCCTACCTGACAACTCTAGAACTGCAGACACATTCATCACCTTCAAAACTACCATTAGAAAACATCTTATCTCCCTGATACACCCCATCAACTAACTACACGAATACCACCTGGTGGTTCACACTTACACTCACTCACTCAATTGACCATAAACAGAAATATTAATCTCAGTCTTAAAATAATGAATCCTGTGATACTCCAATACTGAAACTATGTACTGTGCCAAAACAAAAGCATTCACATTGCTAAACTCACAAACTAGTATTTAGTCACTTAGCCATAATACCAACTTACCTCATAATTTGTAATATTTTACAATTAAGAATAAAACTAAGTATGCCCGAAATGCCTAGCCATGCTAAGCGTTCTAGTGGTACACTCTGTAATCACAATTTTACTACATGTAAACCAAACAATAACCAAATTTCTGTAAACTCAGCATTGTAATCCTTATAGAGAATAAACTTTGAATGTACTCACCTATTTGTACTCACCTATTTGTGGTTGCAGGGGTCGAGTCCTAGCTCCTGGCCCCGCCTCTTCACCGGTTGCTACTAGACCCTCTCTCTCCCCGCTCCATGAGCTTTATCAAACCTCGTCTTAAAACTGTGTATGGTTCCTGCCTCCACTACGTCATTTTCTAGGCTATTCCACTGCCTTACAACTCTATGACTGAAGAAATACTTCCTACTATCTCTCTGACTCATTTGTGTCTTCAACTTCCAATTGTGGCCTCTTGTTTCTGTGTCCCCTCCCTGGAACATCCTGTCCTTGTCCACCTTGTCTATTCCACGCAGTATTTTATATGTCGTTATCATGTCTCCCCTGACCCTCCTGTCCTCCAGTGTCGTCAGGCCGATTTCCCTTAATCTTTCTTCATAGGACATTCCCCTTAGCTCTGGAACTAACCTTGTTGCAAACCTTTGTACTTTCTCTAGTTTCTTGACGTGCTTTATCAAGTGCGGGTTCCAAACAGGTGCTGCATACTCCAGTATGGGCCTGACATACACGGTGTACAGTGTCTTGAATGATTCCTTACTAAGGTATCGGAATGCTGTTCTCAGGTTTGCCAGGCGCCCATATGCTGCAGCAGTTATCTGATTGATGTGTGCTTCCGGAGACATGCTCGGTGTTATACTCACCCCAAGATCTTTCTCCTTGAGTGAGGTTTGCAGTCTTTGGCCACCTAGCCTATACTCTGTCTGTGGTCTTCTGTGCCCTTCCCCTATCTTCATGACTTTGCATTTGGCAGGATTAAATTCGAGAAGCCATTTGCTGGACCAGGTGTCCAGTCTGTCCAGGTCTCTTTGAAGTCCTGCCTGGTCCTCATCAGATTTAATTCTCCTCATTAACTTCACATCATCTGCAAACAGGGACACTTCTGAGTCTAACCCTTCCGTCATGTCGTTCACATATACCAAAAATAGCACTGGTCCTAGGACCGACCCCTGTGGGACCCCCCTCGTCACAGGTGCCCAGTGTGATACATCATTACGTACCATGACTCGTTGTTGCCTCCCTGTCAGGTATTCTCTGATCCATTGCAGTGCCCTTCCTGTTATATGCGCCTGATGCTCTAGCTTCTGCACTAATCTCTTGTGAGGAACTGTGTCAAAGGCCTTCTTGCAGTCCAAGAAGATGCAATCAACCCACCCCTCTCTCTCTTGTCTTACTTCTGTTATTTTATCATAAAACTCCA
The DNA here is from genome assembly GCF_038502225.1 of Cherax quadricarinatus. Taxonomy (NCBI): domain Eukaryota; kingdom Metazoa; phylum Arthropoda; class Malacostraca; order Decapoda; family Parastacidae; genus Cherax; species Cherax quadricarinatus. The sequence continues at coordinate 22,334,922 of NC_091332.1, forward strand.
GAAGGTTTGTGACACAGGATTTGCCTTCCGTGAATCCGTGCTGGTTGGCATTTATACTCCTGTTCCGTTCCAGGTGCTCCACCACTCTCCTCCTGATAATCTTCTCCATAATTTTGCATACTATACACGTCAATGACACAGGTCTATAGTTTAGTGCCTCTTTTCTGTCTCCTTTTTTGAAAATGGGAACTACATTTGCCGTCTTCCATACCTCAGGTAGTTGCCCAGTTTCCAGGGATGTGTTAAAGATTGTGGTAAGTGGTACGCACAACATATCTGCTCCCTCTCTAAGGACCCATGGAGAGATGTTGTCCGGTCCCATTGCCTTTGAGGTATCGATGTTCCCTTTATGTTGTGAAGATTTTGGATAGTACATGTACGTAATGTATTGGAGCACTACATCATTGTGTGTATATAAGGTGAGTGAAAGGGTAGAATCTTACAGTAATTGTGTGTGTGAGAATGACTGTTCGTTATTGTGAGAGTGTCTTCAAAGATGTTATAGAAAGCACATACTACGTGGTGTTACTAAGGTATGCCATATGACTGTTTAGAATATGCTGTGATACAAAGTCCGGGGTTTCTCTTCTTGTAGGAAGCATTCTGTGAGACAATTTCTGTATATCGGAAGTGTAAATAGCTGTAATGAGCAACGTGGTACAGTATTTAATATTATGTGAGATTGTATTTTGGCACATAAGGCCTAACATATAATGTTTCAGAGGCCTGGTTAAGACTACATAGTACATGTCGTGTTACACTATGTGCAGGGTAGTGTTATATATTTTAAGTACACGCTGTTGGTTTCCCTTTGCTATTTTAATGTTTCAAGTCACATGTAAGAGTATCTGTAAGGTAATACAAAAATGTATATTGAATTTGTGTAAATACACAATTTTAGTTGACTTTGTTGGATCAGGTATGCATATGAGTTCAAGTAGCAGTGTATCATGTATTAATACTGGTATAGGGTATATAGTGTATGAAGAAGTCTTGGGTGGATTGCACCCGTGGTGAGATATAGAATATATTATCCTTGTATGCTAGGCAAAGTTTTCATAATTGTTACTTAGAGCAAGTAGTATCCTGCGCTCTTATAGTATGTCAATGTTTTGTTGGTATTTGATGAGGGGGAGGGGTACCTTTTTACTTCCAGAGCACATATATACGACTTCATAAATGTACCTTTGCTGGGGACTGGGGATGTATAGGTTTTAATGGTATGTGGTGAGGTTTTTACCTTTAAGAATTGTTTTGTATATAAAACTTGGCATGAGATGTATAAGTGTGCTGGAGTAGGTTATCTGGATATGTTGTTGGTACACCTGTGTGAAGTGTTCCTTTTTTCTTTTTGGATTGTGTATACGTATGTTGTACTTTAATTTGTTGTTCCATGTCGATTGGTTTAGTGAAATATGTTTGCTTCCATGTATAATGTATACTGTATTTTAAATAAAATATAACAAAAAATTATATTTGGAAAGAAATAAAATAGCTCTTCTGCTCCTTCAGAAATATTTAATATATTATACTGTGTTACATTTTCGGAAATGTGTACACTGATGTATCCTGGCTAAGTTAAATTGAGCTGTGACTGCAGGAGTAATATCCTATTAACAAAATATTCCAGGATACACGGGAGTCTACGTCTATAAATTCTTAAGGTACACAGGCAGAATGTAGCCTAATTAGTAAGTTAAATAATACACATAATGATTGAACTTTAATGTCAAAAAATCATTCTCTAGTAAATGTTATTGTAATACTCAACAGCGGGTTAATTTTAGACTTTATGAAATCAGCAAGTTTCATCACTATAATCTACAACGAAACAAAATTTCGTACACACTAAATATGTAACTGTTAAACCTCTAATTACTAAATTATGTAAATACAATGGACGAGAGGGTGGTGAACTGGTTGTTTCCACCACCACCACCATCACTCGCCGTGGTTCAATTCCCTGGCATGGGTGGAAATGCTGGGCATATTTCCTTACACCTGCTGTCCCCCAGGGATGTGTTCTGAGCACACTCTTCTCCTTGCTATAAATGATTTGGCCTCTATTCTTCCATCCAATATTTGGTCATCACTCTATGTTGATGACTTCGCTATAGCTTGTGTAGGCCTGATTTTCACCTCATTAGTTTCTCTCCAGCATGCGGTCGACCGTGTTTCCAATTGGGCCACCACGCATGGGTTTAAATTTTCCAGTACCAAAACTCACCAAATTACTTTCACTAGACGCTCTGTCATCTCCGATCATCCGTTGTACCTCTATGGCTCATGTATCCCTGAACGTGATACAGTCAGGTTTCTAGGCCTTCTCTTTGACAGTAGGTTATCCTGGAAACCTCACATTACCTCTCTGAAGGCAACTTGTCACAACCGGCTGAACATTCTTAAAACCCTTGTTCATCTTTCATGGGGAGCTGATCGTCGAACTCTCCTTCGCCTACATTCAGCCCTCATTTTATCGAAACTCGATTATGGTGATCAGATCTATTCAGCGGCCTCTCCTACTAATCTCTCGAGCTTTAATCCCATCCATCACCAGGGATTACGTTTGTGCCTTGGTGCTTTTCGCTCTTCCCCTGTTGAGAGCCTCTATGCAGCAGCGAATATTCCATCCTTGTCCGATCGCCGTGATGCCCATTGCCTTCGTTACTATTGTGGAAAATACTGTATATATTTTCCAGAAATTCAGTATTTATATGTAAATAGATGGCCATACTTTATTTAATAATATTTGTCATAGAAAACGGAAAGCCTGCGTCTGCGCAGACAGGACTCGCCATCTTGGTTTTGAATTGGATACAACGTTAATATAATGGGAAGAATTTTTCGTGCTCTAGAGGTTAAAATTGGACTGACACCTCTCAAATAGGATGCAAAATTGTTGGATGTGCATTCCTGCATAACTTGAGATATCAGACGACTGGACAAGACAGCTCCAGGAGCCTCAGATAAGCTCTCTAGATTTGTGTATAATTCTGGCCAGTGTTTTCATAAATTTAGTTAGTGAGGTTTTTCTGAGTATGATACAACTTAATATCCAGTCAAATTGGTAAGTGATATTAAGATATATTTTCCTTCTGTTATGTATATGTGAATTTATATATAATCATTTTTTAATATACAGCCCACAAATTTATATATTTACCAGTATTCCTGGTGTATGCATATTTCATTTAATTAATAAGTCCAGAGCAACTTGTGGTTATGACAGTGGTAGGTATCGAAGGGGGACATTTTTTGCGACTTAGGTGTCCCAAATTCCTACTTGTCTATGTAACATTGATAAATAATAATTATCTTTGTTATCATTTACTGCTATGTACATAATTAGTTACATTCAGATAAATGCAATTTTCCACATTTAATGTGTCCGTTGGTCCTTCAAACCGGATGTAATTAGTGAAGTCATTAATTAGTTAATTACTTAATAATTATATATGAAATGACAGAAGGAGGTGGATGTTAAGTTCACAAATTTACTTAATGTGTAGTGGATTATAATTATTACAATATTAATTTGGATAAGTCAAGTCTGGCTAAGTTTATATTAATTGTATAATATTAATTTGATAAAAAATTCTGACCAAGATTTATATCAGTGTATGTGTAATTGATAAGTCATGTGTAGCTAATTATTAATGTGTATATTAATTTTGCTATGCCAAATTCTGGCAAGGATTTATTAATTTGTATAATATTAATTTTGATGAGCCAAGTTTGTATTAATGTACATTTAAAATTTATATTATACATGTAATTGCTAAGCTCAAGTAGCTATAATTTATTTAAAGGTAAGTTGTACTATTTAACTTTATAAAGTGCATAATTTAGTACATACTCAGTGTTATTAAGTTGAATTTAATACATTGCATCATGGCTGAAAATGAGAAAATTAATATAGAAGACAAACATATGGAATATAGAGCAAAGAAAGCGTCATTGCAAGCTAGAAAGGGTCATGTAACCAAGGCATATAATAAATGTTTGGAATTAATGAATCAAGAAACTGTGAATACTGATGATTTAAAATTGTATTTAGATGCTTTAGGTAATAGATATGATTCATACAAATTATATTACAACAAATATGAAGGAGATTTGTTAGTAAACTGTGTAGATGAGACTGAAGTAGATCTCATGATTAATCAGTATTATGAATTAGAAGAAAATATTCTTTCTTGTAAAAGTCAGGCCTTGAATAAATTAAAATGTGTAAACCAGGCAGTTAATCAGTCTGCTCCAACAAATAATATGTCTTTGCCCAAACTCCCAGACCTATGTTTACCTGTGTTTAATCCTGGTGAAAACTGGGAGGAATTTTGGTCAAATTTTAAAGCAGCTGTGCATGACAGGAGTGACCTAGCCTGTGTAACTAAATTATTTTACCTCAAAGGACAGGTAAGAGGAGATGCTCACATACTCATACAAGCCTTTCCCAATGTAAATGACTCTTACAAGGAAGCAGTTGACTTGTTGAAGGTCACTTATGGTAATATAGAACAAAGTAGGTTGAATCTAGTGAATATCATTATTAATTTAAAATCCCCAGATCACACTTACAAAGGTTTACAGCAGTTTAGAGTTAAACTGGAGAGCACTCTCAAAACTTTAAGTAATAAATATAATCTAAAGGAATCAGACTGGTTATTGAGTGCCATGGTACAGAATAAATTAAGCTGTAAAACACTTGAATGGATCTCGAATAAATATCACAAGGGTTATTTTGGTCTGGAGGAAATAAGACTAGGTCTACAAGAATTAATTGTTCAGTTGCAGACCAGCCAACTAACTCATTTTAAAGATGCAACACATGATAACTCTGAGGTATCTGTCAAGTTTCACAAAGGGAAAAATTATCCCAATGTTAATAATCAAAATTCATTTCCTAAAAGGAGTTACATAGGGGCATATCAAGGAGCAGGAATCAGAAATAATGATTCTCCACAAGGTAAGAAGAATAAGTACCCTCCTAAGAGTAGCCCAGTTAATAAGAAACCAGTCAAAGAAAGGAGAGATTGTCTTTTCTGCAAGGGTACTCATTTTTCTAAGAATTGCAATGCATACAATTCATGGAATGATAAAGTTGAAAGATTGGAGGAACTTGACAGATGTATCAGATGTTTAGGTAATCACAATGTAAAGGATTGTTATGCCAAATTAAACTTCTGTTATCAATGTCACAAAGGAAAACACCATATAGTCATGTGTAAAGGTCTATATGATAATGTTGATAATAATGATAATGTTGACAATCCTGACACAACAGTAGCTAATGTAAAAATTGCTGCTAATGTTAATAATGATGGTTTTGCTGAAGTAGCCTTACCTGTGTTACAGGTAAAAATTGATGATAAAAGGCATAAATCAAAAAATGTAACTGCATTATTGGACCAGGGATCCCAGCGTACTTTCATAAAACGTAAATGTCTTGATGGTATGAAAGTACAGATGGGAGATCCCACAACTTTAAAATTATCTGGTTTTCTCTCAGATAAAAGAGCTCAATTGTATGACACTGTTTATGTAACTGTCAGGTTGGGCAATGAGAAAAAACGTGTTAATGCAGTAATCGTAGATAGACTTCCAGAGAAAATATCTACAGTAGGGCTTAGTAAAGCTACAGAAAGACTCTCACATAATGTAAATTTAGCACCTTCTGGTGTAAGTGATGATTCTGTAGGCCCAATAAATATTTTGATAGGTAGTGACTATTATGCCTCCTTTGTAAAGGGTATGGTAAAGAAATGTGGTGTCACCCTTTTGAAGACTGCAGGAGGCCATGTAATGTACGGTAGGATTCCTCGTAATAATAATTTATGACTAGAGGAAACTACAAATACCATAACTGTGTGTCTTACTCATGAAGTCGTGCCCCAGTATAATTCTTTCATAGACGATGGTGTTGAGCCAGTGCATAAATTGTGGGAATTAGACAGCATTGGAATAAACGTAAATGAAGAAAGTCCAGACGATTCTTTTACTCAAGAACAATACCTGAGAGATGTAAAATTTGAATCTGGACAATACTGGGTACGACTTCCGTGGAGACTGAACCATCCAGAATTGCCCACTAATTACAGAATGGCATATGGACAATTAAAGGCTCAGCTCCGCGAACTGAGTAAGACACCAGAATTGTTAACTGCCTATAATGATATAATTGCTGAGCAGTTAATTAATAAATTTATAGAAGAGGTACCTCCTGAGCAAGCCAAAATTTATGGTCACTATTTACCACATCACAGAGTGAAGAAGGATTCTAAGACCACTCCTTTGAGGATTGTGTTTAATTGTAGTGCCAGGAGTAACAAAAATGTACCTAATTTAAATGACTGTTTGATGACAGGTCCGTCGTTGACGGAAAAATTAGGAGATATCTTATTAAATTTCAGGATGAAAAATTATGCCTTTACAGCTGACATAAGTAAAGCTTTCCTAAGAGTGGGTTTACAAGAGGCTGACCGGGATTGTACCCGATTCTTATGGCTTGAGAATCCTAGTGACCTACTTAGCCCTCTGAAAACCTTTCGCTTTAGGAGCGCATTATTTGGTGCTACTTCCAGTCCGTTCCTACTTCAAGCAACGATAAATGCACACCTTAAATGTATGGGAAGTCCATTGAGTAAAGTAATGGGCAAACAATTTTATGTGGACAATTTCCTGGGTGTGACGTCAACTGAAGAGGAACTGTTAATGACTTACGGAGAGGCTAATAAAATAATGCAAAGTGCAAATATGCCTCTGAGAGAATGGAATAGTAATTCGTCCAAATTGAAGGACAAAATAAGTAAAGATTACCCTGGAGATGAAGTGTCAAAATGTAGTAATGTATTGGGTTTAAATTGGGATACTGAGAGAGATTTGTTAATGTTAAAACCTAATAATTACAGTATGCCCAATAAATTAACTAAGAGAGTTTTGCTTGCTGAAGTTTCCAAATGTTTTGATCCACTAGGTTTAGTGTCACCCCTTACTATAAGAGGGAAATTATTAATTCAGGAAGCATGGAAACTTAAATGTGCTTGGGATGAAATTCTACCTGAGGAATTCATTAACAGGGGGGATGAATTAATTGGTGATTATATAAAAATTCCAATGATGGAGTTCCCATGCCAGGTGGCCAATCCAAATGGGAAAAATGTACTCCACATTTTTTTGTGATGCTTCAAAATTGGCATATGGAGCAGTTGCTTATCTTCAATGTAATAGTCTTATTTCTCTTGTTATGTCTAAGGCTAAAGTGTCTCCAATTAAATCACGTACTTTACCTCAGTTGAAATTAACAGCCATTTATGTAGGTGTCAAATTAGCTAATTATATAAGAAATAAGTTGCAGGAGATAAATATTAGCGACACTGTAATTTGGTCTGATAATGAGGTATCTTTACAATGGATTCATAAGGGAAACAGTAAAATTGTGTATGTACAAAACAGAGTCGCTGAAATTAATCTGATGCAAGAGAAGTATAATAGTTTGGGTCAGCATATGTTAACATTTAATCATATACCTGGTGAGGAGAATCCAGCCAATTTCTTGTCTCGAGGTTTACCTTATGCTAAATTTGTAAATGCTGTATCATGGTTTAAAGGACCGAGCTGGCTGGTAAATAAAGCTAATCGGCCTGTACAAAAGGCATATATTGCTCCTGTTGAAATTACTGTGACAACCGCTCCAATAGTTTGTCCTTCCTTAGCCATTGATATAAATAGGTATTCTTCTTTACCCAAACTAATCAATGTAACTAAGTTGGTGTTTAAATTTCTAAACAATATGAATGTTTCATTTAAGTTTTTATATCCTCTTGAATATTGGATAAAGAGGGTACAGGAGGAAATCTATGGAAATGAGATTAAATTGATGATGGAAAGAAAAATTGTGAAAGGTTCCATAATAAGAGAAATTGGGGCTGTATTTAGAGAACAATGTAATTAGGTGCAGAGGTAGGTTACAAAATGCTGAATTGGGTGATTATGCTAAACACCCTATCTTACTGCCAAAAAACTTATCATCTAACAAATTTAATTGTACTAAATGTCCATAAAAATGTAATGCATGGGGTACAAGATACCTTAAATTGTATTAGGGAAACTTTCTGGATTCCACAAGGACGGCAAAGTGTAAAAAGGGTGATTAAATCTTGTGTAATATGTTGCCGTGTGGATGCCAGATCCTATATGTACCCAGGTCCTCCACCATTGTCAAATGAGCAATTTGAGCCGTTTAGCAACAAACTCCAGCCGACCGCAGTGTGGAAAATACTGTATATATTTTCCAGAAATTCAGTATTTATATGTGAATAGATGGCCATACTATATTTAATAATATTTGTCAAAGAAAACGGAAAGCCTGCGTCTGCACAGACGGGACTCGCCATCTTGGTTTAGAATTGGATACAACGTTAATATAATAGCAAGAATTTTTCATGCTCTAGAGGTTAAAATTGGACTGACACCTCTCAAATAGGAGGCGAAATTGTTGGATGTGCATTCCTGCATAACTTGAGATATTAGACGACTGGACAAGACAGCTCCAGGAACCTCAGATAAGCTCTCTAGATTTGTGTATAATTCTGGCCAGTGTTTTCATAAATTTAGTTAGTGAGGTTTTTCTGAGTATGATACAACTTAATATCCAGTCATATTGGTGAGTGATATTAAGATATATTTTCCTTCTGTTATGTATATGTGAATTTATATATAATCATTTTTTAATATACAGTTCACAAATTTATATATTTACCAGTATTCCTGGTGTATGTATATTTCATATAATTAATAGGTCCAGAGCAACTTGTGGTTATGACAGTGGAAGGTATCGAAGGGGGACATTTTTGCGACCTAGCTGTCCCAAATTCCTACTTGTCTATGTAACATTGATAAATAATAATTATCTTTGTTATCATTCACTGTTATGTACATAATTAGTTACATTCAGATAAATGCAATAGTCACCGATGTTAGTAGACATTATTTGTACGTCGCCCCAGTTTGTTCCGTCCCTTTTCTCTTCGCCTACATTCGCTCTTGCCTTCCCTTCAGTTGCCACCTTTCTATGTTCTTGTAGCATCTCACTTTTCCCTGCCCCCCCCCCCCTGGGAAGTTCCAGCTGTTCGAGTTTGTTCTTTTTTACTCCCTTGCGCGAAAGCCCAACTGCCTATGGTAGCTTCCTGCTCTCTTTTTCTTGACCACTTACGCTCTCATTCTCATGCCATCGCAGTGTACACAGATGGCTCTGTCTTCTGATGGCGTCGGATTTGCAGCAGTGTTTCAGGACAGTGTCGTGCGAGGACATTTACTATCCTCGGCTAGCATTTTTACAGCTGAATTGTATGCCATTCTTACAGCACTTATCTGTATTGCATCTATGCCTGTGTCATCATTTGTGGTTGTCTCAGACTCCCTTAGTGCTCTACAGGCTATACAAAAATTTGATACCCCTCAACCCATAGTCCTCCGTATCCAACTTTGGCTACGCCGTATCTCTACCAAGCATAAAGATATTGTTTTTTGTTGGGTCCCTGGTCAAGTTGGTGTACAGAGCAATGAACAGGCAGACACTGCTGCGCGGTCAGCAGTACATGGCCTACCAGTTTCATATAGAGGTGTTCCACTTACGGACTATTTTGCTGTAATAGCTACCCACCTTCACACCCATTGGCAACAACGTTGATCTAATCTACTCGGTAGCAAACTTCATTCTATTAAACCGAGTATAGATTACTGGCTGTCCTCTTGTCATCAGTGTCGAGGTTGGGAGACTACTCTCTCCCGTCTTCGCATTGGCCACACTCGTCTTACTCATGGGTATCTCATGGAGAGGCACCCTGTCCCTCTCTGTGAGACGTGCCAGGTTCCAGTATCGGTTAGCCACATTCTGTTAGACTGCCCTCTCTATCAACGAGCACGCAGAATTTACCTCCAACGTCGTCTCCAATCTACTACTCTCTCTTTACCTTCCCTTCTTGCTGATGGACCCTCCTGTAATCCTGACTCTCTCATTGACTTCTTGACAACTGACTTACGTCACAAACTCTGATGACGATACCTTTCGCACTCCCCTCAGCCCTTTCTACCTCAATCTCTTGCTACCCTCTACCCATGCACTATCCACTGCTGCGCTGTTCTCCATAACCTACTAATTATCTCTCTCCCTTTTGCCACCTGATATCCCCAGTTCCTTCCTGCCCTGTAGCGCTGTATAGCCCTTGTGGTTTAGCGCTTCTTTTTTATAATAATAATAATAATAATAATGCTGTCTCTGTTCACCTAGCAGTAAGTAGGTACCTGGGTGTTAATCGACTGGTCAGGGTCGCATCAAGGGGACAAAATTGAAGAACCCCCTATAAAAATAAAACAAGACGCACTAACTTTCTTGGGTTATCCTGAATGGCTAACCCTCCGGGTTAAAAATCCGAACAGCTCTAATGTTATCTTACCACTACCACCCTGGAAACTTCACTCGGTTGTAAGTACTGTCTCACATCCAACTCACAAATTTGAAAGGAACGTTTAGACGAAGTTTCTGTCCACACTGAACCACTATCAATGATAAACCGAAACGATGTTTAATATTTCTTCTCAAAATTGTTGGTATGTTGTGAATTGTTGTAGCCACGCACGTACTGTGCCCTTCATTCTGTGGGTTGTGAGTGTTTACGGCGGTGACGAGCGTGGACCATGAGCTCACACAGGAAGACCAAGCTTGACAAGCACAGTCCAGCACACAGCACAGTGAACACACCCTGAGAGCACTTACTGTTAGTTTGTTAGGTATGAGGCCTATCAACTGCATGTGGCTATTTAAAGCTACAGTTAACTAACAAACTAGCGTTAACTTACCCACAGACCATGTATATTATAAGGTTCGTTCACTGTGATGGTAGAGGGAGCCTTTAAACAAGACGTCACGTTTTTAAGTTCGTTACCAATCCACTCACTGTATAGGTTGTGCTCAACCAGGGCCTGGATCCTGCAACATACAAACACTTTCCATACACCAAAAACGCGCAATTAGAACCTTATGACGACGTTTCGGCCACTTCTGGGCTACTGTCAAGTCACAATGAGGCCACAGTATTTGACAATGGTCTGGGACGGAGCGAAACGTCGTCATAACTTCCTCTCTTAAATGCGGGCGGTTGGTGAATTTTTCCAGTCAACGTATTGTGACATACTTTCTAGTTGTTTACCACAGCTTGAGCATCACTAGTGTTCCTATTTTCATGAAGGTAATGGAATAAAACCTAGCAGAGGAATATTGTATGCATGGCTAATTTTTTACTTTTCGTGTCATTCCACTAATAGGATTCCTACCGTAGCAAATTAAAAATCAGAGTTGTTCACTTTACGTAAAATCATAATCATGACCTCGCTAAAATTTATGAACATTTCCTCTTTGAGTGAAATATGTTTATAAATATGTTTTAAATATAGTTTATAAATATCACAGTAACACATAAGCAAAACAAAAACAACTTTACACTAACCAGTAATTTATGGCCGGCATAATAGGCAATCCTCTATGAGCGATGATGCAGAAAATAAGTGGGAAGTATGCCTCTTTAGCCATGTAGAAGTCACATCTTCCTGAAGGGGAAAGCGGGAAAACTTAAATGCTAAAAGTTAATATTTTTCTCTCTACACTGTCACTCCGTGCTAAACACAGTAATGTTTACCTGTATGCAGAGTAAAACACATCTTTTGTGTTATTAATGAATCAAACAACTTGACATCTGAGACACGGGGTCATTTTTAATGTTTGTAGGGGAAAAGGACAGGGAAAGGTTAATAATACTAGTGAGATAGCCAAGGGTGTTGCAGCGACTACAAAGGCACATCGCGTTTTTGACACTGGCGCATAGAAAACATATGCACAGTTACAACATTTACTAAGAGAAAAGTTTCGCCATGGGTCGAAACGTTTCCTTTAATAAATGTTACAGACTCATAACTGTACAATACATTTTCTGCATCTTGGCATAACAATTGTTTTGCTCCATCATTTGTTAAACACAATATTAGTTAAGGACATTTTATACTGAGACGAGCTTTCATCTTCAAAGATCAAAGCTTCAATAACCGTTCTGGTTTTCTACGTGATTACACAAATGAGATGGTCGCCCAAGATCTGCCCCACATCACGCCGTCGACTCCAGAAACCCCTTCTCTCCTGCTAAGAACAATTCTCTACAGACAACTTTCACTTAGTTCTCTCGACTCTCCCTGAGCCCGACCAACGCAACTCCGAGAACATAAATGAGCAACATCACCACCACCAACCTACTGAAGAAATACTCCTTACTACGAAACTCTAACCTCTGCCTACACAGTAAATGGAAGAGCACGAGTAGAAACGGCATCGCTAACAGTCCTCTCTCACGCTCAAGTGTTTTCGAGGCTGAAGCACACAGCCTTGGTCTTTAGGTTCGCCACGGAGATACAAAGACCCAAGAGCAGTCTAGATACAGCTGTAACAAACCATTCACTGCTTTTGGAGACTCGGAATATTGCATAAACGTTTTATACATGGGTTAATCACAGCAATCATTTCGGAACCTAACCGTCTGGTCATCTACATCCATGCATACAGAAACTTTGCATTGAATCAGAATATTCTCAACACCTTGGCGTAAAGGATGAGTGATCATCCTCAATAGTATGAACTATTCCAACACAATTTTCGATAAATTTGGTGACACCACCACCTTTTCTCCCATTCTTGAATATCAATGGATAAAAAAAAAAAATTAGCTTCTTGGCAAATATGGCAATATGCCAAAGAAAAATGATCAGGGTAATTCCTACACCTTCTACTTACCAACCTCAAAGCAACTAGGCTTCAACGATTACCTAAAGAACATAAACCTAACGTACTTCTCCGATCCATCACTTCTTGGACTGGCAGCACCCCACATAGCTCTAAGCCCCTGGTCAAACACCTTTTTAATATGACCTTAATCTCAGGTGACTCCTTAACTGCTTGAAAGACTTCTACTTACTCACAAGTTCTGACGTCACTGCCCTATTCACTAATGTAGTGGTAGACCAAGCTATTGACGCCATACAACGTAAGACAGTGGATGACCTGGCCTTCCTGTCTCACGCCAAGATTTCGTCGATCTGATCGAACTGTCCCCACGCTACAACAGCCTCTCACTGTCATCCTAGCTAATCTCTTTACGGAACATTTACAAGCTAACCGTATCCTGATCATCACACCTAAATCAGTCATCAGGATGAGGTACATACAGTAGATTAGGTGTCCCGTAGCTCGATCGCTAGGGCACTCAGCTCACACAGAGGTCCGATGATCGAATCCCCGGTATGGCTGGAAAACATTAAGACGTGTTTCCTTAAGACACCTGCTGTCCATGCTCACCCATCAGTAAAATGGGTACCTGGGTGTGGGTCGCATCCTAGGACAAAACTGACCTAATTTGCCCGAAATGCTTTCTATACATGTAGTAGTATGTCATTGATGTCAGCTAGGCTTGTATGCCTGGAGATTATGGAGAGGGTTTCGGGGGTCAACGCCCCCGCGGTCCGGTCTGAGACCAGGCCTTATGGTGGATCAGGGTCTGATCAACTAGGCTGTTACTACTGGCCGCACGCAAGCTGACGTACGAATCACAGCCCGGTTGGTCAGGCACTGATTTTAAGTGCCTGTCCAGTGCCTTCTTGAAGACAGCCAGGGGTATATTGGTAATCCCCCTTATGTATGCTGGGAGGCGGCAATTGAACGGTCTTGGGCCCCGGACACTTATTGTGTTGTCTCTCAGTGTACTCCTGGCGCCCCTGCTTTTCATCGGGGGAATGTTGCATCTCCTGCCGAGTCTTTTGCTTTCATGTGGAGTGATTTTCGTGTGCAGGTTTGGTACCAATCCCTCCAGGACCTTCCAAGTGTATATTATCATGTATCTCTCTCGCCTGCGTTCGAGGGAATACAGATCAAGGACCTTCAACCGTTCCCAGTAGTTTAGGTGCCTTATCGCACTTGTGTGTGCCGTGAAAGTTCTTTGTACACTCTCCAGGTCTGCAATGTTGTCAGCCTTGAAGGGGGCAGTTAGTGTACAGCAGTATTCCAACCTAGAGAGTACAAGAGATTTGAAGAGAATCGTCATGGGCTTGGCGTCCCTAGGTTTAAAGGTTCTCATCCTATTATTTTCCTAGCGGATGAGGTAGATACATTGTTGTGGTCTTTGAAGGCGAGATCGTCTGACATTATCACTCCCAGGTCCTTCACATTACTTTTCCGCTCTATTGTAAGGTTAGAATTTGTGGTATATCCTGGCACATTTTTAATTTCTTTAAGTTTTCCTTATCTGAGCAGTTGAAATTTCTCCTCGTTGAACTTCATATTGCTTTGAGTGGCCCATTCGAAGATTTGGTTGATGTTCGCTTGGAGTCTCGTAGTGTCTTCGATGAAGGTCACTGCCATGGCGATCCGGGTTGTTTGCTTGTTCAGACCAGAGCTTTGGTGAGATGGGTAAGGAAGAAGGATGGGTAAGGATAGAAATATTGGAAAAGGGTGGGAGGGGGGTGAGAGGTAGGATATAAAGGCAAGTGGCCCAACCACTTTGGTGTAATTTAAAAAGTGTACGTGAAATGATAAGATATTCTTTAAGAGGTATAATACTAACCCATCAGAGTCACATAGATATAACAGATATATAAGTACATGACTCTGAATTGGTAGTAATTATACAAGTTGCAATTGCTTTTTTTTTTTTTTTTTTTTTTTTTTTTTTTTTTTTTTTTTTGCGATTGCACAACGGATATTTATGCGACAAGGAAGGCAATAATTTTCTGGCCAGTTTATAGAATTTCGTGACAATGGCTTCTTACAGGTGGTGTCCAGCCATAGTAAATAGCATAATTTTTACATTAGAAAGTTATATAAGATGTCTCCCTAATTGGGGGCGATGATTTTCTCAGTATACATAGAAGGGTTCTGGTGGTACCCAATCTTCTTCATCAGGTAAGTTGCTCAATATCATGGGTCGATGGTAATCATCTTTATGAATAAAACGCCGGACCCTCTGCGGGAGAGTCATTCTTTGAGTCCTGTGAGGAGGAGTATTGATTATATAATCTGTGGTATTTACCACTTGTATAGGATGTTCTCTATCTGGCATCATTCTTGGAGATTTTAATGCCAGACATAAGAATATTGGTGGGTCTATAACAAACACCAATGGAACTAAACTAGTGAGATTGCTAAATGAGCATGATAATGTTCGAATTGTGGGCACTACTGAGCCTACTCACATATATGGTGGCATACTAGATCTGTGTCTTGGATTTAATACATCATATACGATGCATGACTCTGTCATAGTTGATGATCTTCTATCTGATCACTTCCCAAGACTAACAACTGTCAATCTTGATCACATCTCCAGCAATCAAGGAGCTAAATACAGAAGGAGGAAACTTATTCTCAAACCAGAACACAGAGACAACTTTATTAACCACTTGGATCAATGGTATAAGAATTACGAGCCCATTGGCACACAAAAATTTAATGATGATTTAATTACCACTATTGAGAGTGTTCTCACAGATCAAGTGGGCAGGAATAGGAAACAAAAACCCTCCACTATAAATAACAATAAAAACCAATGTAAATACTATAATGATCCACAGCTGTGCAATCTAACACATGCAGCTAGGAGGATTGGTAAAGCATACCGTGAATGTAGAACCCCAGACCTGCTCAGAACGTTCCAAGCTGCACTAACAAATGCAAGGAATAGAAAGGAAGAACTTAGGCAACAGGAATGGGAACAGTTTGTTAGTGGATTAAATAGGTCCACCCCTTTGAGTTTGGCTTGGAAAGGTATAAATAAAATAACCAGGAAAAAGACTGGCAATGTTGCTCATCCCTTTCCTCTTGAAAAAGCAAATGACCTCATAAATGACTGGTCCAAAACATCCAGGCATGAAAGCCTTCCATCTCATATTAGAAAAAATTTAGAGAGTACTTCTGAAGAAATGTTGAAACTGATTAATTTTATGAGCCAAAATATTGATGAGAGTGATTGCCTCTTTACCGAGTATGAATTAGATAATGCATTAACCAAAGGTCGATCAACTGCTCCTGGAGAGGATGGTATAACCTATGATATTCTCAGAACTCTAAGGCACGTGCCTGATAACCCTTTGTTGGCACTGTATAATCTCAGTTACATTGAGGGCGTTCTTCCTACTTCCTGGACCAATAGTCTCATTGTGCCTATCCCTAAGCCCCAACAGCCTGATACATTTAAGCCGATCTCCTTAACTAGTTGTCTTTGTAAAACTTTTGAAAGAATGATGCTTAACAGACTGTACTACAGAATCAGACATCAACTTTCCCCCTACCTCTATGGGTTCATGAAAGGTAAAAGTGTGCAGAACTGTATTTCCACCTTTCTCACTGCACACACCTCTACTAGTTTTACCACTTTTCTTGATCTAAAATCTGCATTTGATATTGCGAACAGAACCGTTATACTACATGAACTAGCCAAAATGAATATTGGTGGTAGCTTACTCTGCTGGATAATAGGATACCTGTCAAATAGAGTATCCTCTGTCCTTTACCAAGGCTTCAGAAGTGATTCTAAAGAAATGTCTTTAGGTACACCGCAGGGAGGAGTTCTTAGTCCCATGCTATTTAATATTCTGATTAATGCTCTCCTAAATGCTCTACCTGCCTCACCTAAACATATAGCTATAAGCTATGCTGATGATATCATGATCCATACAACAGGGCATAAGAAGATGAATACCATTCTTAATGAAGTTCAAGCAATTTGTAATCGACTAGGCCTCATAATATCTTCCTCTAAAACTAAGATATTAACAAGCAAACGACATCCCCCACCCATCTATTTGCAGGGTGAAATCATTAGCTACGTTAAAACTTACAGATATCTTGGTGTAGATGTACCCTTTAACAAATCCACTATACCACAACTAAACAAGAAATGTAAAGCTAGGCTAAATGCTCTCAAAGCTGTTGCTGGCTACAATCCCAACTATGGTGCAAATGTGAGAATCGTGAGAATGATGTACATAGCCTATGTTAGGTCCTTAATTGATTATGCTGCTCCCATGTTGATATTAGCTAGAGAAAGTTCTCTCCGACCCTTGGAGTTAATGCAAAATGAAGCTCTCAGGATTATTCTTGGCTGTCCCAGATCTACAAAAATTCTTAACATGAGGAAGGAGCTTGGTATTTCTAGTATCAGTGATAGGATTGTTGAAATTAACACTGTACTCGGTATTAGAATGTTGAGAAACGAACCAGACACTGTCACAGTGAATCTTACCAAGTGTCTAGAGGTAAATACACACAGATCTAAATGGATTGTGAAAACGTGCAATTGCATTAAGTTTTATAACCTGCATGAACTGTATCACTGTAGGCAACAAGAGCATTTCACCCCTCCATGGAAGATGTGTTCATTTAATATCACATACCTACAAGTTCCTCCCAAGAAGCTCATTGCTAGTAATCCCTTCCTTAAATCTCTTGTTAGAGCAACTGCTCAAGAAGAAATTTCTCACCTAGCTGGTAGTAACAAGTTATTTATTTATTTATTATCACACCGGCCGATTCCCACCAAGGCAGGGTGGCCCGAAAAAGAAAAACTTTCACCATCATTCACTCCATCACTGTCTTGCCAGAAGGGTGCTTTACACTACAGTTTTTAAACTGCAATATTAACACCCCTCCTTCAGAGTGCAGGCACTGTACTTCCCATCTCCAGGACTCAAGTCCGGCCTGCCGGTTTCCCTGAATCCCTTCATAAATGTTACTGGGGGGATTCAGGGAAACCGGCAGGCCGGACTTGAGTCCTGGAGATGGGAAGTACAGTGCCTGCACTCTGAAGGAGGGGTGTTAATATTGCAGTTTAAAAACTGTAGTGTAAAGCACCCTTCTGGCAAGACAGTGATGGAGTGAATGATGGTGAAAGTTTTTCTTTTTCGGGCCACCCTGCCTTGGTGGGAATCGGCCGGTGTGATAATAAATAAATAAAGTAACAAGTTATCACAAGTTATATACACTGATGGATCTAAACAGGAGTCTTCTGGCAGGGCTGCATCTGCTCTTGTTGCCACCTCCCTAGTTAAGAACGATAATAAATTTGTTGAGTTAGGCATAAGAATTAACAACTGGGCGTCTACACTGCAAACTGAATTGTTTGCAATCCTAATGGCGCTAAAGCTAACCTATGACACTGAGCTTGACTCTATCATCATTACTGATTCTATGTCATCATTGAAGGCTCTTGGCTCATATAATGACTCCAACAACATGCTCATTGGGGAAGCCAGGTACAGATACTCAAAAATTAGGGAAAAAGGAATTAATGTACAATTGCTATGGATCCCATCACACATTGGATTACTCCTTCATGATAAAGTTGATATGTTAGCCAAGAAGAGTATCGAGAAGGAGAATGTAGAATATAACTTTGGTATAACTGTGTCTAGCATTAGGAATAATATTAGGAGAGAAGTAAATAATGAAAATGATTGTTATAGGAATGCAGTTAGAAGCCTGAGTAGATCTATAACCCACTATGATAACATGAACGTAGATAAGTATGTTTATGGAGCAACTTGCAATGTGAACAGACTGACTGATGTTGTAGTGGCCAGGCTTAGGCTTGGTTACAAGTACTTCTGGCAGTTTGGGAGACACACAGATGATGATCAAACTAAATGTAAATTATGTGATCAGGCATATGGTCATTCTCTTGAACACTATGTGCTTAATTGTCCACTTATTGAGGAATACAGAGACAGACAGTATAATAACCTATGTGACATGTCAAGATATCTTATTAATGAAAATAAGATACCAGATATACTAAGCAAATTTCCTAAATTTGCTTGTAACAGATAAGTGAACTATAGATATGTAGATATAAATCCGTATGTATTCCTGTTAACCCTTTGGGGCCTAGTTCCTAGGCCTTTTGTGTATCCATATGCTCTCGCGCTACCGTCCACAGGATGGATATGGGGTGCACAATAAACTAGCCACTTCGGTGGCAAAATCTAATCTCTATCTGGCATGTATAGTTCTTGCATTGAATAGAGTTGTTTCTTTTTTAGTGTCGAGGCGTACATTTATGGCAGTAATATCTTGTTGTATGTGTAAATCTGCCATTTTAACTCTGTCTCTCCTCCTGGTATCGGTAATGAAGCGAAGAGCTCTATTCTGGACCCTTTGTAGCCGTAGCATGTTGGTCTTTGTTGTTAATGACATTGGGACACAAGGGTATTCGAGTATTGGTCTTATTATCATTTTATACAGATGTTTTTTGACATGTTGAGGGGCTTGATTGAATCGAAAGAGACTGCTAAGACCGGCTTTGGCTATGTTGATCTTTTTAGTTACATGAGATGTTGAGTGGAGCAGCCTGTCTATTTCATATCCCAAAATCTTGTTAGGGTTTCTAATGGCTACAGGTGTACCTCTGATGGAGATACCCCCTTTATCTTCAATTGTTGATGCAAAACATCCTATCGTGCTAACAAGGACCTTGTCAGGATTAGTTGTAATTCTCCATTTCTTTTCCCAATTAGATGTTCGACGAAGTTCAATATTCATTTTTTCTATGACTCTCTCATACTTGTATTTTCCTGTTACCGGAGTTGATGAGACATGAATAACATCATCTGCAAACTGTGTCACAATTGTGTCATTAAACTCTGGTTGAGGAAGGTCATTCACATAAATGTTGAACAGAATTGGACTTAGACAAGAACCTTGTGGGACACCAGCTGTCGGTATAAAAGGCTCTGTCGACCTGCCATGAAAGGTGGGAATGATTTTTCTTGGAGTTAAGAAATTATATATTAATCTGAGAAAAGTCCAGTTATGGTCTGGTAGGTCAATGAGTTTGTATATAAGGCCATCATGCCATAAGCTATCAAAAGCTTTATGAACATCTCTGGTGGCAATTAAGGCAAGATTGCCCTGATGTTTTAGACTTGCTACTGTATCGAAAATAACATTTATTGCATGATTGGTACCTCTATGTGTTCTAAAGCCAAATTGTTTTTCAGTTAAAAAGTGATGAAACTCCATATAGTAGTTCAATCTGTTGGAAATGACTTTCTCAAGAACTTTTCCAGTGACTTCAAGTAAAGATATAGGTCTATAGTTCCCAGGTTGGTGGATGTCTTTATTGGGCTTACCAAGAAAGATCATCCTAGCAGTCTTAAAAACAACTGGAAAATGTCCTGAGGCCAAGATGGCATTAAAGATATTTACCAAAGACTGTTTACAATTTCTAGGTAGGTACTTTATTTGTTTCATTGTTATTCCAGAGAGACCAGGGGCTCTATTTCTCATTCTTCCAATAACCTGACTTATCTCTAGTAATGTAATAGGTCTAGTAAGCGGGTGGGTATCTTCAAGAGTTGAAGTATCGATGGAAGGTAGTGGTTGTAGATCATCCAAGTTATCATCTCTCCATTCATTTACCAACTGATAATGATTATTGTTAAATTGACGACTGTTATTGTGGGAGAGAATTTTCTCCCATACATCACCCATCAAATTAGCCTGGTCCTGTGGATCATCAAGTTTAATTTCAACATCTTCATCATCCTCATCAGTGAAGGTATGAACTAGGTAATTAGGAGCCTTGTGCTTTGCCCCTAAAAGTTGTCGGATCTTACTCCAAAATTTTGCTGGTTCCCGTTTATACTGATTAGCTTGAAGAACTAGAAATTTCCATATGTCCCGTTTGTGATGACTAATCATGTTAATTAATTCTTGCCTTAATCGGTGCAGTGTAGCTGCTGGTGGTTGTCGCGTTTGAAGATGCCTTCGACATTCTGCTTGATAATTTCTTAAATTGTCTCTAATTTCCCTAGTAGGTTTATATTGTTGGTATATCTTTGTGGAAGCTAATTAACAAGTTGCATTAGTAGCTTCAATTATTCGATTATGCAGGGACCTGATTGCATCATCAATTGCATTGGAAGGTAGATTTTCCAATGACACAATTTCATCCTCACCCAGATATGCCCTGAAGGGGTCAAATCCTAGGGTGTTAAGATTGGGTTTAGGAGGTACAGGCATTCTAAATGGAGAAGTTTGTAGTTGTATTATAACAGTTGAAGAGGGCAGGGTGATGAGCATTAAAATCTCCAGCTAGAATTGTTGGAATATTCCTGCTTAATATCCTATGTAGAGGAATTGACTCTATATATTGTTGGATCCGGGTGTCATCCGCAAAGGAAGACACGGAGCTATGGCTTACATCTCAATGTCAGTAATGAGGATGAGTAATAGAATGGGAGCGAGTACCGTGCCTTGTGGAATAGAGCTTTTTACCTTGTACATGTACTTGTTGAAATAAAGATATTATTATTATTATTATTATTATTATTATTATTATTAAACTATACGACTTTTGTGCCACCCCTACTTGATACTGGTCAAGACATACTACAGCGTAGTCTAATTTCATTTCCAATCTGTAGGTTACATTTTTGTAATTACCATTACTCCCAAGCTGTAGCCATTGAGTTGTGGGTAAGTTGTGAAGAGTTCCACACATGGCAGTGATTTTTTTTTTTTTTGGGGGGGGGGCAGAATTTTGGTTAGTATAGCTTTACCTTTGACTGAAAAATCATCAGACATTATTTTTTTAATGGTAGTTTCTTCAACAAGGAGGGCGTAATCACGGGACCTGACCAGAGTAAAGGCAGCATTGAAGAGTAGGCTCGCTCGCAGAAACTGAGACCGTCCACGTTTGTTTGCCAACTCCATCTCGGCGAAGATGCCCGATTTAGCATCCTGAAACAAATAAGTCAAGAAGACTTGTTAAAGTTGTTTTCTAGTATACTCACCATGCAGTGAACGGGATAATAACTACAAGTATATCCATTTAAGAGTTATTAATCAATATATTATAAAAACCAATGTAAAAATGGTATACGGGGGGCAGAGTATGAGAAGACCTACTTACTATGAACCAGTAGGCCTACTGCAGTGTTCCTCCATTCTTATGTTTTTAAGAAAAGAAAAATTAAACGAGTAGTAAGAGAATTCAAAAAGATAACCAATAAGAGAATGGGTGAGTCTTTATCAGCAGATTAAGCTGAGAATAAGAACTAGTGTATTTGTTCAAAATATGCATGAATGAAGGAAAAGTAAGGATTGGAAGAGAGCATTCATAATTTCTTTATATAAGAGAAAGGGGACCATAGAGAATGTTAAGAATTATAAGGGAATAAGTCTGTTGAGTAACCCAGGAAAACGTATGATAAAATTAATACTGAAAAAGTTCAGGGTATAACGGAAAGTAAGATTGCAGATTAACGAGGTGGATTTAGGAAGGGCAGGGGATGTGTAGACAAACTCTTTAATTTAAAGCATATAAGTGTAAGGAACGGTTTATCACATATATGGATTTAGAAAAGGTATATGATGGTGCGGATAGGGGACCAATTCTGCAAATGTGTGGAGTAGGTTATTGCAAGAACAAAAGCGTTTTTATGCAGAGTGAGGGTCAGGTAGGTATGTATTAGAGAGGTGGGGGGGGAGAGAACGTTTTATAGTAAATGTAAACCTTCAAGGGGGATGTGTAGTGTCACCATGGTTGAATGCTGGGGTGTTGGGAAGAGGTGTGCGATTTAAAGATGGTGAATGGGATGCAAGTGAGAATTGCGACAGTTGGTCTTTGATGATGACGCGATTCTTTTGGGAGAGTTTGAAGAGAAGTTGCAAAAGCTAATGGATGAATTTGAGAGGGCATATAAAAGAAGAAAATTAAAAATGAACATAGAAAAGAGTAAGGTGATGAAAGTAACAAATGAAAAAAACTCTAGGCAATGAAAGACTAGATATCAGATTGGAGGGAGAGTATGAAGAAAAATTTTCAGATATTAGGGAGTGGACTTGTAGGCGGATGGATCTATGAAACATAAGGTGAACTGTAGAACAGACCAGTGGTCCTCGAAGGATGTCGCGAGAGAGGATGGCAAGTGTGGCGGGAAGTTTAAAGGATAATCAAAGAAACATTTAAACATTCATGTAGATCTTTCCAGATTCCATGCTATCTCCGTGTTACGTGCAGTGTTACGGACGAACCTCAAAGAAGTAAATAATATGATCTTTCTTTTTGCATTAGCGCACCGCTAACATAATCGATTATTTTATTACATTACTTAAATTTCGTGAGTGTAATCGCAACTTAGAGGGTTACCGTGCATTGTATCAACATAACCTCGAAATGTTCCCACTAGTAAAAAGTTTTAAAACGAGCAATGAATTGTACGGCCTTTTACAGAAACATCATGAAACACTGGTAGAAAAAATTGATCATTACTTTCCATCGTTGATAAACAGAAAAATTCGACTGGGTTAGAGACCCCTTTGCGAATCTAGCTGTTCAGGTCTGACATTAGATGAGGAGGAAATTACCTGCATTTCAAGGGATCGCACCTTGAAAATGAAACACGGGAGTATGCTACTGGACTCTTTCTGGATATACAACCAGAGACAATACCCATGCATCTCTTCAAGAGCATCATCTATTCTACAGTTCTCCACGACATACTGTTGTAAACAGGGATTTTCAGCTCTGATAAATATCAAAGACCAGAAAAGAGAAAGGCTTCTTGGTGTCGATGAGGAGATGAGAGTCTGTTTGTCTCAAATTAGACCTAATATAAATAAGATTACCAGACAAAAACAAGCTCATACCTCTCACTGAGTTTGTATACTTACCTAAGGTTACACATGTAAGAGGCTCTATAAATATATTTTGGAAATGAATCATGTTTTTATGTAGCTCCATTGTTTTATTCTTTCTGGATGTCACATGATCATATTACAGAGCAGTTGTGTGTTTTGTACGTCTAGTGCTATGTAATCAGTAATGTATTAAGTTTAGACTGCCCGTAATGCCAAGTTAGTTAGTTAGTTAAAGATTAGCCGGTATTCTCCCGGCCCGGGCCTTGTCCAAGTGGTGGCCCGGCCTTGGCTCCCTCTTTAGGGAGTGTCTGAGACCTAAGTCTCCCATGGGAGGAGGCACAAGTACCTCCTCATCTTTGGGACCAACTGTCCCCAGGCCTAGCCACAAGCTAGGCCTCTCTGGTATGCCATCCCCGCCCCAAGGGGGCAAATGGGAATGACAGTCTTATGAGCTAAAGGCTCGGACTCAGGCACCTACCCTACCCTAGAAGGGTTAGGCATGGTGTCGATCGTAATGCCAAGGCATGATAGTGGCTCTCTTGCATTACAAATCATTGTAAACCCTCACTGTAAACTATCTATGTAAATATGCTTCCTAAAATATGTCAACCACATGGTAAACTTGCAAGGAAATAATGGAATTTTGAATTTTGAATTTTGAATTTCTGAATCAAGCACTGCAAAGATTTTTTAAATGTATTCCTTATCAATAAAAAAATCGGTGGAGCGAGCAAATTTTATTCCACAAGTGAGGTCCAGAGAGAAAAAAGTTTGGGAACCACTGAAATAGACGAAGGGTAAAAATAAGTATGTGGTGTGTTAAGGTATCTGTAGAAAGGAAGAAATGTATATATCGAGGCAAGAGAGGGAATGTACCACAGTATAGTGGTGCCACCACTTTTAGTTCAGTGTGAGACATGGACTTTAATGTTGCAGCGAGGAGGAGCCTTGAGGCAGTAGAGACGTCATGTTTGAGAGCAATGTGGTGTGAAAATTATGCAGAGAATTCGGAAGAGTAGAAAATAGAAGATGGCTTTTCATTATCAAATATATAATGCAGAGGGTTGAGAAGGGATTCGTGAGTGGTTTCGGCCTTTAAAGAGGATTAGCAGGATATGTTAACCAAGAGGGAAGGTAACATAGGTAGGGATCGACCCAAGTAGGGTCAGGATGGGATAATTGAGGCTCTGCTCTGTGTGTAAGGAACTTGAGCATCCAGCAGGCTGGTGTATGTTAGATCAGAGACGAGATAAGTGATTTTCATAACTTGTGCTGGTTTACTTCAATCATAATTTTTTCAACGCCATGTCTGATCAAGACTGCCTCCAAACAACCCTGGACCGCCAGCATCCCTGTCGCATAGTAACAAAAATTCTGCAGACAAATCTAACCTAGTTTATGAGTGATTGATCTCATGTTCACGAATTTTAACCAGGTTGAGTTCCAGCTCCTGAACCATTTTGAGGGCTTTTTCTCAGGGTGTAAAGCTACTGCTTCTTGAGCATATTCAACTAAACCAGAACTGGGCAACTTCGCCTGATCTTCAACTTTTTGGAAATGATGAATAAGACACTTGTGCAGCACTTGGATATCTTTATTACCGTGACGTTTAATCTGCACAACAAGCTTCTTCAGTCAAATATAAGAAACCTGTTATGAAGGCGAAACGTTTTCAGGAGTGAAGATACTGAAGCGTCGCACATGTCTTACCAGTTTGTTGGAACTGTATACAATCATTACTAGGATAAACCCTTGAATCTCTTAGAAATGTTGCGTTATAGCACTAAGGGCGCTTTAAGGAGTTAAGCTGCAGCTCAACAGCCTCTTCAGGGTTTTCAGATAAAGCTACTAGGCCTTTTGAGTGTATTAAGGTAGGGGCGGCTAGGGTTATGTGATACAGTGTACACTTAGTTGGCTTAATTAGTTAGATTTCTACAGCAAGCGGGTAGAAATACTGTCATTACTTAACTAGCTTAAACCCTTACTTTACTTGAATTTCGAAATAAGTGAACTCATTACCCTAATGAAAACGTTCCAAGCATTGGATTATATAAAAATGCTAATTCCTTAATA
Organism: Cherax quadricarinatus; assembly: GCF_038502225.1. Classification (NCBI taxonomy): domain Eukaryota; kingdom Metazoa; phylum Arthropoda; class Malacostraca; order Decapoda; family Parastacidae; genus Cherax; species Cherax quadricarinatus. Next base: position 22,360,726 of record NC_091332.1, read on the forward strand.
ATAATAATAATTAATTATTATTATTATTAAAATTCTTTTTTACTGTCATGTATGACTCACTTTCATATAGGCGGACATGGCCGTAGACGTCTCAAAGATAAGGCCAAATTTCTTGGCATCGACGAGGTTCCTGAGGCTGTCGATCTTGACAGGTATCTGCCTGACGGCGAGGAGAGAGGTGAGGGCACTGGAGTAACTCCTTAAGATCACCAGCACCACCATCATCCACACACACACCAACACCCTCAGTGAAATGTCACTAGGATCGTGTGTAGATGCTGCAACACAACGTCAGTTTCCAAGTAATATTATTTTTATGAGGTAAAAAGGCACATGCAGCAATAGGAGACTTTTATTAGTACATTTCACGTCCATGAGGCTTTATCAAGCTTCGTGTATGTGAAATATGTGACTGAATTCTCTGCATAACTAACTCGTTACGACTGTAACTAGATATATACATGTAAATAGTTCAATACCGCTGTAACTTCCTAAGAAACGAAAACTTGGTGCTCAGTCCCTGGACCCATAATGTGCCTCTGTAATCTTTCGCTTTACCGCCCACACCAAGAATATTGGGCGCCTATATAATTATTAAATGAAGCTGTCAGCTACAGTGAAATGTACAGACTAACAGCTATTAATGAATGTCAAAATTAGTGGTTATGCCTCAAGAACAAGATTAAGTATTGGCAAATCTCCTTATATTTACTGTTAATGTTCACATAAAGTAAATACCGTAGGTACCTGGGTGTTAGCAGACTACTACTGTGAGTGGTAGCAGATAGAATTAGGCTTCGAAATGAGCCAAGGTAGGTAAACATCTTAAATGTGATGAAGTGATGGTGGCGGGAATACTCATAGTGACTTTTTTGTATGGTTATATCCCAAGCGTTGGACTACATATGATAGCATTGCAGCAATGGAAGATTTTTGGTGTTAAACTGACCACTTTGTAATCCAAATTGGTCGTTTTATAAAGAAATCTAAGAATAAAACGAATAGCTTCATATTTTCCTTAGTTTATTTTTATAATTTATTTTTCGATGAAAATTGCAAGATACGTATTTACCGTAACCATCCATCTGTTGAGATCTTTGGTTTGAAAAGTCTCTTAAATATTTACCTTAAGCCTTATACAATACTTTTAATACAGATTCTGTGTGATGCTTATGATTTTGTTTTTGACAGTAACATAACTGTAAAGTTTCACTTGCGAATAACCTTGATCATTTCCAGCGTCTGTGGCTGAGTTGGTTAAGGTATGTTTTAATTCAGTCACTACAAGAAGCAGGTAAATATATGAAATAATTGACTTTAAAAAATAAAAAATACCAAGAGATCCTGTCTTTCATAGTACTCGGATGTTGTTCTGAGTTACCATCACGGAAAGACCAAGCAGAGGTCTTTTATATTTACCACAAGTACATATACAAGGTATACAGGTCTAACTGACATCAGTGATATACTACTATATAGAAAGCTCCTTGTTATGCAAAGATTCCGGGCAAATTTGGTCAGTTTTGTCCCAGGATGCGACCCACACCAATCGACTAACACCCAAGTACCTACTGGACTTATGGGTGAACATAGAGAACTGGTGTAAGGAGACACGTCCAATGTTTCCACCCCTTCGTCGGGAATCGAACCCGGGCCCTCAACGAGTGAAGCGAGAGTTTTTGCCACCAGGCCACCTAGCACAAAGTATCCAAGACCTCCAATAAACTGAGAGTTCGATGGTGTTGTGCCGAATATGTTCCAAGAACTATCAACAACGAAGGTTTATTATTAAACAGACAATATACATTTTACACACAGAACTACTTCTGTAAATCGTTCAGAAATTTGATGCAATTTATTTGTTTAAACAACGAATTTTGCGATTTTTCAGATTCTGGGTTCGAGGTAACTGCTTACATAAACTACAATTACATTTTTAAGATTATTGAAGTGCCTATATTTTCATATATTAAAATATGCTAGATATGGTCAGGGTTATATACAAGTGAAACCATAGTTATGTTAAACTGTCAAAAAACAATAGAATATACATTACACAGGTTCTGTATTAAGAATATTGTATAAAGTTAAAGGTGTTTAAGAATAAATAAAGAAAAAAAGAGGCAAGCTTGAAGCTGTTTATTATATTCTTAGATTACTTTGTTTAAAAAACTAACAACTTGAACTGGGTTACAATATGGTCAGCTGCACACGAAAAACTGCCACTGCTGCGATGCTGTCACATTTTAAAACTCCATGGATGTACAATATAATGCAAAAACAATCATTCAACATTCTTCCTTCCTCAGATGTGGAGGATATTGAACCTAAAGTCGGTACCTGACCAGCCGGGCTGTGGCTCGTACGTTGGATTGCGTGCAGCCAGCAGTAACAGCCTGGTTGATCAGGCCCTGATCCACCATGAGGCCTGGTCACAGACCGGGCCGCAGGGGCGTTGACCCCCGGAACTCCAGGTAAACTCCAGGTAAACGCTCTACCACTCAATTACAGGTCCCAATAATACAAGAAATGTTTATGAACTATATTTATATTCATAAATTTCCATTAATTCTGAAGAATTTTAGCTATATCAATGCCAGTTGTTTTAATTCTATTTTATTAATCTTAATTACATTAATTTTTTAGAAAAGTATCGTATTTTTGCAAGATTACTGAACAACAATATTTTACAAAGAATATATGTAATGTTTGTCAAAGGCATGTGAGGACACTGCACTTGCAACACCAGATATACACTATACACTGTGAGAGATATACGGTACACTGTGAGGTATATATCAGTGTATATGTATATATACTAAGTTTTTTACTACAGACTCTTGTTTCGGATTCCAATGTTGTGCTATTAATTAACCTGGGGTTTACCTGGAGATAGTTCCGGGGTTCAACGCCCCCGCGGCCCGGTCTGTGACCAGGCCTCATGGTGGATCAGGGCCTGATCAACCAGGCTGTTACTGTTGGCCGCACGCAACCCGACGTACGAACCACAGCCCGGCTGGTCAGGTACTGACTTTAGGTGCCTGTCCAGTGCCTGCTTGAAGACAGCCAGGAGTCTATTGGTAATCCCCCTGGGAGGCAGCTGGACAGCCTTGAGCCCCTGACACTGTGTTGTCTTTTATCGTGCTAGTAGCACGAATGCTTTTCATAATAATGTAAAATGTTATAGAAAATTCACAGCCAATATCGGTAAGTCTATATTGGTTGTGTATTTTTGTGTAATATTGGCAAAAATTGTGCTCAGTATATGCAAATAAGTTTCAAGTCACTACAATTTCAATACTCAGTGTCTCAAGACGCCACGTTTAATAAAATCTAATAAGACCGAACAACGAAAGAAATAGCACTTCACTTTGTATATACTCTGAATGTATATCTCTATCTTGTTGTACTGAGAGCAACTTATATATACACCTACACAGTACTATAAACACACAGTTTACTGAAATCCTTATATTAGACATTAAAGTACCTTCGAATGGTGGTGTTAACTCCATACACTAACCAAACAGAGAACACTTACGTTGCTGGCACAAGTTGGCAAACTGTTCCCAAGAGTAGACGAGAGTAAGAGCCATCTTACTGGAGTTGCTCCAGCCTTTCCTCTCCCAGCCTAGGAAGACAAGGATGCCGATCACCACACAAACAAGCAGAAATGACAGCAGCAACCCAAGCCACACCATAGGTCGCAGTGGGTTGAAGAAGCTCCAGGGGTCAGGCTTGGCGGAGCCTCGCTTCACCAGGATCCTGTTGTAGTCGATTAAAATAGGCTGCGAGAAATCGACCACAGCAGCTCGCGACCCCGTGAGGCCGAACGGACCCAGAGCGATGTCGACTTCCTGATGACACAGGGTCAGTGAACACTTTTCAGACGTGTGGTTGTGATGTTCCGGAAGTAGTGTGAGTGAATGTGCTGAAGAATGAGTATTGGGAATCTCCGGACAAACAATAAATGTTGTAATATATTTTTTTGGGTAAAAGCCAAAGCAATGCGAATCACACTCTGATTATATTGCGCATTAACGATTGATCATATATATATATATATATATATATATATATATATATATATATATATATATATATAATATATATATATATATTTATATATGAAGTATATGTGTATATATAAATATATACATATATATATATATATGTATTTATATATATATATATATATATATATATATATATATATATATATATATATATATATATATATATGTCGTGCCGAATATGTAAAACTGGTCAATTAGCAAGAACTTATACGTTATCTTATACGTTTAAAGATATATTTTTTCATTAATGTTAATGTGAAAATTTTTAATTTTGCACCAGAAGAATCTTAGAAAACTTACCTAACCTTATTATAACAAGAATAATTTATTTTAGCCTAACCCAACTAAATATATTTTAGATTTGTTTACAATAATTTAATACTAAACAAACACAGTGAAATATATATTTTTCGTTAGGTTCAGAATGATTTTGGCGAAATTATTGAATACACAAATTTTCGCTTGTCCTATATGGCAAGATGATCGTTGCTATTTAAGCCAAGATCGCAAGTTCTGCCTATTCAGCACGACATATATATGTCGTGCCGAATATGTAAAACTGGTCAATTAGCAAGAACTCATTTAAAATTAAGTCCTTTCTAAAATTTTCTTTTGTACGTTTAAAGATATATTTTTTTCATTAATGTTGATGTAAAAATTTATAATTTTGCACCAAAAGGAACTTGGAGAACTTACCTAACCTTATTATAACAAGCGCAATTTATTTTAGCCTAACCCAACTAAATATATTTTAGATTTGTTTACAATAATTTAATACTAAACAAACACAATCAAATATATTTTTTTCGTTAGGTTCAGAATGATTTTGGCGAAATTATTGCATACACAAATTTTTACTTGTCCTATATGGCAAGATGAGCGTTGCTATTTAAGCCAAGATCGCAAGTTCTGCCTATTCGGCACGACATGTATATGTATATGTATATATATATATATATATATATATATATATATATATATATATATATATATATATATATATATATATGCAATAAGATCACAGTAAACAGGTGATTTCAGAATATGCAAAACAACCACTTTGAAAGAATAGAGAAATTCCAAGCGCTTTCGTGACTATTCACATTATCAAGGAACTATGAAAGTAAAGCATCCAAGGAAGCTATATAAGGGGTCTGGCCGGCACCTCACTATCAGATCCCACAACGGTTTAAACACCTGACGCGCGCCGACCCAACTTGGATAGGTCCTTGGCACAACTCACCCCACAAACTATTCTACCCAAGAAATAAGAAATTTTAACGATTATTTGTCCAGTGTATTATTAAATTCTTCCCAAATTCTATATATATATATATATATATATATATATATATATATATATATATATATATATATATATATATATATATATATATATATATATATGTATATATATATATATATAGATATATATATATATATATATATATATATATATATATATATATATATATATATATATTATATATAGGTTGGTAGACAGCAACCGCCCAGGGAGGTACTACCGTCCTGCCAAGTAAGTGTAAAACGAAAGCCTATAATTGTTTTACATGATGGTAGGATTGCTGGTGTCCTTTTTTTCTGTCTCATAAACATGCAAAATTTCAGGTGCGTCTTGCTACTTCTACTTACACTTAGGTCACCCTACACATAAATGTACAAGCATATATATACACACACCCCTCTGGGTTTTATGTTTTTTTCTTTCTAGTTCTTGTTTATTTCCTCTCATCTCCATGGGGAAGTGGAACAGAATTCTTCCTCCGTAAGCCATACGTGTTGTAAGAGGCGACTAAAATGCCGGGAGCAAGGGGCTAGTAACCTCTTCTCCTGTATATATTACTAAATGTAAAAGGAGAAACTTCCGTTTTTCTTTTTGGGCCACCCCGCCTTGGTGGGATACGGCCGGTGTGTTGAAAGATATATATGTATATATATATATATATATATATATATATATATATATATATATATATATATATATATATATATATATATATATATATATATATATATATATGGTAAACAGCAACCACCCAGGGAGGTACTACTGTCCTGCCAAGTGAGTGTAAAACGAAAGCCTGTAATTGTTTTACATGATGGTAGGTATGCTGGTGTCTTTTGTCTGTCTCATAAATATGCAAGATTACAGGTACGTCTTGCTACTTCTACTTACACTTAGGTCACACTACACATACATGTACACGTTTATTTATACACACTCATCAGAGTTTTCTTGGATTTTAACTTAATAGTTCTTGGTCTTATTACATTTCCTTTTATATCCATGGGGAAATGGAATAAGAATCTTTCCTCCGTAAGACATGCGTGTTGCAGAAGTCAACTAAAATGCCGGGAACAATGGGCTAGTAACCCATTTTCCTGTAATGATTACAAAAAAGAATAAGAAGAAAATTGTCAGAGTGGGAAGTCTGCATGAGCGTGGATGCTGTGCAAATGACAAGAAAAAGATGATTGTGGATGTTATGAATGAGAAGAAGCTGGATGTCCTGGCTTTAAGTGAAACAAAGCTGAAGGGGGTGGGAGAGTTTCAGTGGAGATAAATAAATGCGATTAGGTCAGGGGTTTCAAACAGAGTTAGAGCTAAAGAAGGAGTAGCAATAATGTTGTAGGATAAGCTATAGTAGGAAAACAAGGATTATGTGGAGTAAAATAAAGGTTGGATGTGAAAATTGGGTTATAGTAAGTGTATATGCACCTGGAGAAGAAAGAAGTGTAGAGGAGAGAGAGAGATTTTGGGAAATGTTAAGTGAATGCCTGGGGAGTTTTGAACCAAGTGTGAGAGTACCTGTGGTTGGGGATTTCAATGGTAAAATGGGTAAAAATGTTGTGGTGGGAGTAGTAGGAAAATTTAGGGTGCCAAGGGTAAATGAAAATGGGGAGCCTTTAATTGAGCTATGTGTAGAAAAAGGTTTGGTAATAAGTAATACATATTTTATGGAAAAGAGGATAAATAAATATACAAGGTATGATATAACACGTAATAAAAGTAGTTTGTTAGATTATGTATTGTTGGATAAAATGTTGATGGGTATGCTCCAGGATGTACATGTTTATAGAGGGTCAACTGATATATCGGATCATTATTTAGTTGTAGCTACAGTTAGAGTAAGAGGTAGATGGGACAAGAGGAAAACGGCAACAATAAGTAAGAAAGAGGTGAAAGTGTATCAACTAAGGGAGGAGGAAGTTCGGGTGAGATATAAGCAACTATTGGCAGAAAGGTGGGCTAGTGCAAGTATGAGTAGTCGGGAGGTTGAAGTTGGCTTGCATAGTTTTAAAAATGCAGTATTAGAATGTGGGGCAGAAGTTTGTGGTTATATGAGGGTGGGGGCAGGAGGAAAGAGGAATGATTGGTGGAATGATGAAGTAAAGGGTGTGATAAAAGAGAAAAAGGTAGCTTATGAGAGGTTTTTACAAAGCAGAAGTGTTATAAGAAGAGTACAGTATATGGAGAGTAAAAGAAAGGTGAAGAGAGTGGTGAGAGAGTGCAAAAGTAGAGCAGATGAAAGAGTGGGAGAGGCACTGTCAAGAAATTTTAATGAAAATAAGAAAAAATTCTGGAGTGAGTTAAACAAGTTAAGAAAGCCTAGGGAACGAATGGATTTGTCAGTTAAAAACAGAGTAGGAGAGTTAGTAGATGGGGAGATGGAGGTGTTGGGTAGATGGCGGGAATATTTTGAGGAACTTTTAAGTGTCGATGAAGAAAGGGAGGCGGTGAATGTATTTTCGTAGTAAGCTTATATATTGTAAAGTGTAAGCTTACTTATTGCATACTTACATTGCGCTTGACCATGCCTATCATGCCGTTCCACACACCATTACTGTCAGGAGCGCCCCAGGCACCGTCAGGAGGCCTCACTAGCGTGTAACTACAAACACAATCCTCACGTTACTACTGATAATATTACGTTGCTCATCTTAACAACTTATTTCTAATGTAATAATAAAGTAACACCTCCCCAGACCTAACGGGTGAGAGAGAGTCATATCCCTTTACAATCAGATAATGGCAATTTGTGAAGGTAGTAATACATGTAGATAAAAATATTGTAATAATAGGAACACCTCTACACTGAGACGGAGAAGATGAAAATATCGCCAGTGATGATATTCAGTAAAGTACAGTTTTTACTCACAAGATAAGTACAGCTGCTCAGTATACTAAAGAAACAAAATCTTAATTTCACATAACAAAACTCGTACAAAAACAATTCATCTCTAAATACCCCCACCAGTTGTGTCTCGCCCCAGTGAACTTGACTGTAATGCTTACATATGTCCTTGTTTTCCATACTTCCTGAATTTCCAGGAAAAGAGCGAACAACACATATTCTTAGATTTTTTTTAGTACGTGAATTAGAATACCTTATTTTTGAAAACATTAGGTAATAATTTTATTTACTAACTTTATTTCAGATCATGGTGCCGTGAATCAATCATGGCTTACTTGAAATTGATTGCGTAAGCTAAGGCGTTGAGGAGGTGTGCCATGGGTCCACTGATCTGGATGGTGCCACCTTGATCCTGCACGATGACGTGTGGCTCCCATTGTTCCACTGCAACCCGAAGGGTCATCATCGTCTTGTACCTGTCACAAGAAACACATCACCATTTAAGTTGCAGACGACACATGTATGAATACCGTAGTGTGTGTGTGTGTTTACTCACCTAATTGTGGTTAATAAGGTCGAGTCATAGCTCCTGGCCCCCGCCTTTTCACTGGTCGCTACTAGGTCCACTCTATCCCTGCTCCATAAACCTTATCATACCTCTCAAGTTATGTATGGATACTGCCTACATTACATCACTCTCCAGACTACTCCACTTCCTGACTCTATAACTGAAGTAATACTTCCTAACATCCCTGTGACTTATCTGAGTCTTCACCTTCCAGTTATGAGCCCTTGTTGCTGTGTCCCATCTCTGGAACAACCTGTCTGTCCACCTTGTCATTTCCTCGTAGTATTTTATATGTCGTTATCATGTCCCCCCTCTATCTCCTGTTCTCCAGTGTTGATTTCTCTTAACCTCTCTTCGTAGGACGTGTGTGTGTGTGTGTGTGTGTGTGTACTCACCTAATTGTGGTTGCAGGGGTCGATTCACAGCGCCTTGCCCCGCCCCTTCACTGGTGTATTTGTGTAGTGTATGTGGTGTGTGTGGAGTGTGTGTGTGTGTATATATATATATATATATATATATATATATATATATATATATATATATATATATATATATATATACTAGGAGGCATTGGTGTCCGTAAGTCATCACAGATTGCGTTACCTGCTTTTCTGTCCTCGTGTATTGCATCCAGAGAGCTTGTAGCAGCGATTCTCCCTGAACATCTTAGGGACAAGATTGGAGTCCAGGACCAAAAATTCATTGACGGAGCAATGATCTGGGATAATCTAACGGGCTCAGAAACCAGACCTGCTTCCCCAAACAACTACAAACAATCGCACTGGGATGGTCCAATAGTGGAAAATATAGCCTCAACAATGCTTCAGAGTGTGTCAGGGAAGGATAGAGCCCGTCTGCTGGCAATGAGAGCCCCTCATGCTGGGGACTTTCTGTTGGCTGTTCCCAACTCCAGCCTTGGCACACGCCTCGACCCACAGACCATCCGCATCGGTGTTGCCCTTCGACTTGCCGCCCCTATTCTCGCCGAACACAGGTGTATTTGTGGCAGTGAAGCAGCAGACCGATTCGGGTACATTAATGACCGATTCGGGTAAATCCGAGGGAAAGATTGCAAGACATGAGGAGGTTAATAACATTATCAAGAGGAGCCTCACAACAGCTGGATGCCCAGCAGTAAGGGAGCCACCCCAACTATGCAGATCTGATGGCAGCCAGAAGCGTCCAGATGGTATCACCCTTCAAGCCTGGACAGATGGGAAGCAGGTGGTGTGGGACTATACATGTGCATCTACCTTGGCTGATACCTATCTCCAATACACCAGGGAGGAAGGAGGGGCAGCTGCCAGCTTCAGGGAGTCCCAAAAGTCTAGAAAATATAGAGAACTTGCCCATCATTATATGTTTGTTCCCATAGGCTCAGAGACCCTTGGCTCATGGGGAAAGAGTGCATCTAAATTCCTTAAGGAGCTGGGAAAAAGACTCATCAGGGTAACTAGGGATCCCAAGGCAGCTAGTTTTCTGTTCCAGCGGCTCAGTGCGGCTGTTCAAAGGGGTAATGCCTGCTGTATTTTGGGCACACGCCCCAGCTCTGAGGAGCTGGATGAGATTTTCGCCTTATAATCAGTGATACACACGTAACAACATGTACCTTATATGCCACCTTTATATCAACAATGTTTCTCTTAAATCTTCTGTACCATATTATGAAATAAAATATTCCTATTTGTAAAAAAAAATATATACTAAAAGATGGGGTGGTAGGGGAAGTGGAATATTCAAACGGCTTCAGGAAGAAATCCAAATATTCTTCCTTGAAGCCTTTTTATGCACTTCTCCGAGGCTATGGGTCCCACAGTTTACACCAGAGGTGGACCCCATCCTATTACATATTATATATATATATATATATATATATATATATATATATATATATATATATATATATATATATATATATATATATATATATATGTATATATATATATATATATATATATATATATATATATATATATATATATATATATATATATATTTATATAGGTAGTAGGTTGGTAGACAGCAACCACCCAGGGAGGTACTACTGTCCTGCCAAGTGAGTGTAAAACGAAAGCCTGTAATTGCTTTACATGATGGTAGGTATGCTGGTGTCTTTTGTCTGTCTCATAAATATGCAAGATTACAGGTACGTCTTGCTACTTCTACTTACACTTAGGTCACACTACACATACATGTACATGTTTATTTATACACACTCATCTGAGTTTTCTTTGATTTTATCTTAATTTTTCTTGTTCTTATTACTTTTCCTTTCATATCCATGGGGAAATGGAATAAGAATCTTTCCTCCGTAAGACATGCCTGTTGCAAAAGTTAACTAAAATGCCGGGAACAATGGGCTAGTAACCCCTTTTCCTGTAATGATTACAAAAAAGAATAAGAAGAAGAAAATTGTCAAAGTGGGAAGTCTGAATGTGCGTGGATGTTGTGCGAATGATAAGAAAAAGATGATTGTGGATGTTATGAATGAGAAGAAGCTGGATGTCCTGGCTTTAAGTGAAACAAAGCTGAAGTAGTTGGGAGAGTTTCAGTGGAGAGAAATAAATGGAATTAGGTCAGGGGTTTCAAATAGAGTTAGGGCTAAAGAAGGAGTAGCAATAATCTTGAAAGATAAGCTATGGCAAGAAAAGAGGGACTATAAATGTATTAATTCAAGGATTATGTGGAGTAAAATAAAGGTTGGATGTGAAAAGTGGGTTATAGTAAACGTACATGCAGCTGGAGAAGAGAGAAGTGTAGAGGAGAGAGAGAGATTTTGGGAAATGCTGAGTGAATGCGTGGGGAGTTTTGAACCAAGTGTGAGAGTACTTGTGGTTAGGGATTTCAATGCTAAAGTGGGTAAAAAATGTTTTGTTGGGAGTAGTAGGTAAATTTGGGGTGCCAGGGGTAAATGAAAATGGGGAGTCTTTAATTGAGCTATGTGTAGAAAGAGGTTTGGTAATAAGTAATACATATTTTATGAAAAAGAGGATAAATAAATATACAAGGTATGATATAACACGTAATGAAAGTATTTTGTTAGATTATGTATTGTTGGATAAAATGTTGATGGGTAGGCTCCAGGATGTACATGTTTATAGAGGGGCAACTGATATATCGGATAATTATTTAGTTGTAGTTACAGTTAGAGTAAGAGGTAGATGGGAAAAGAGGAAAATGGAAACAATAAAGAAGAGAGAGGTGAAAGTGTTTCAACTAAGGTTAGATTTTTTAGATTTTTCCACCGAAGTGGCTAGTTTATTGTGCACCCCATATCCATCCTGTGGACGGTAGCGCGAGAGCATATGGATACACAAAAGGCCTAGGAACTAGGCCCCAAAGGGTTAACAGGAATACATATGGATTTATATCTACATATCTATAGTTCACTTATCTGTTACAAGCAAATTTAGGAAATTTGCTTAGTATATCTGGTATCTTATTTTCATTAATAAGATATCTTGACATGTCACATAGGTTATTATACTGTCTGTCTCTGTATTCCTCAATAAGTGGACAATTAAGCACATAGTGTTCAAGATAGTGACCATATGCCTGATCACATAATTTACGTTTAGTTTGATCATCATCTGTGTGTCTCCCAAACTGCCAGAAGTACTTGTAACCAAGCCTAAGCCTGGCCACTACAACATCAGTCAGTCTGTTCACATTGCAAGTTGCTCCATAAACATACTTATCTACGTTCATGTTATCATAGTGGGTTATAGATCTACTCAGGCTTCTAACTGCATTCCTATAACAATCATTTTCATTATTTACTTCTCTCCTAATATTATTCCTAATGCTAGACACAGTTATACCAAAGTTATATTCTACATTCTCCTTCTCGATACTCTTCTTGGCTAACATATCAACTTTATCATGAAGGAGTAATCCAATGTGTGATGGGATCCATAGCAATTGTACATTAATTCCTTTGTCCCTAATTTTTGAGTATCTATACCTGGCTTCCCCAATGAGCATGTTGTTGGAGTCATTATATGAGCCAAGAGCCTTCAATGATGACATAGAATCAGTAATGATGATAGAGTCAAGCTCAGTGTCATAGGTTAGCTTTAGCGCCATTAGGATTGCAAACAATTCAGTTTACAGTGTAGACGCCCAGTTGTTAATTCTTATGCCTAACTCAACAAATTTATTATCGTTCTTAACTAGGGAGGTGGCAACAAGAGCAGATGCAGCCCTGCCAGAAGACTCCTGTTTAGATCCATCAGTGTATATAACTTGTGATAACTTGTTACTACCAGCTAGGTGAGAAATTTCTTTTTGAGCAGTTGCTCTAACAAGAGATTTAAGGAAGGGATTACTAGCAATGAGCTTCTTGGGAGGGACTTGTAGGTATGTGATATTAAATGAACACATCTTCCATGGAGGGGTGAAATGCTCTTGTTGCCTACAGTGATGCAGTTCATGTAGGTTATAAAACTTAATGCAATTGCACGTTTTCACAATCCATTTAGATCTGTGTGTATTTACCTCTAGACACTTGGTAAGATTCACTGTGACAGTGTCTGGTTCGTTTCTCAACATTCTAATACCGAGTACAGTGTTAATTTCAACAATCCTATCACTGATACTAGAAATACCAAGCTCCTTCCTCATGTTAAGAACTTTTGTAGATCCGGTTATTTTTATATAGCCGGACTTGAGTCCTGGAAATGGGAAGTACAATGCCTGCACTCTAAAGGAGGGTTTTGGGATATTGGCAGTTTGGAGGGATATATAGAGTATTTTATACGTATATACTTCTAAATTGTTGTATTCTGGGCACCTCTGCAAAAACAGTGATTATGTGTGAGTGTGGTGAAAGTGTTGAATGATGATGAAAGTATTTTCTTTTTCGGGATTTTCTTTTTTTTTTGGGTCACCCTGCCTCGGTGGGAGATGGCCGACTTGTTGAAATTATATATATATATATATAAATATATATATATATATATATATATATATATATATATATATATATATATATATATATATATATATATATATATATATATATAAATATATATATATATATATATATATATATATATATATATATATATATATATATATATATATATATATATATATATATATATGTCGTGCCGAATAGGCAGAACTTGCGATCTTGGCTTAAATAGCAACGCTCATCTTGCCATATAGGGCAAGCGAAAATTTGTGTATGCAATAATTTCTCCAAAATCATTCTGAACCTAACGAAAAAAATATATTTCACTGTGTTTCTTTAGTATTAAATTGTTGTAAATAAATATAAAATATATTTAGTTAGGTTAGGCTAAAATAAATTGTTCTTGTTATAATAAGGTTAGGTAAGTTTTCTAAGTTCCTTTTGGTGTAAAATTATAAATTTTTACATCAACATTAATGAAAAAAATAAATCTTTAAACGTATAAGAGAAAATTTTAGAAACGACTTAATTTTAAATGAGTTCTTGCTAATTGACCAGTTTTACATATTCGGCACGACATTATATATATATATATATATATATATATATATATATATATATATATATATATATATATATATATATATATATATATATATATATATATATATATATATAATTTGATAAAATTAAGTACTCGCCTCACTTGTCTTGGCTCAGAACTGAAGTTGTAGACTCCAAGAGAAGCCAGGTTATCCTTCGTCAGTCTTAGCACTGAAAATATTGGAATCAGTAAATTATAACAAAAAAGAAACTTGTTTTGACTTGTATATATATATATATATATATATATATATATATATATATATATATATATATATATATATATATATATATATATATATATATAATGTGATGTAACTTTAAAGTTTGGTGTAACTTTCCACCTTTACTTGGGAACATGATAATTGGCTTTCATCTATATTGGTATTCATTAAAATACTTAAACCAGGACATGAATTAAGTCACAAAAAGAATACCTTATATTTTAGTCAATCATTGCTATAAAAAAAAAGTTTTAAGCGTTATTTACAGCGGGGAAAGTCAGGATATTTTTCCATAAAATACTTTGACATTTGTTGTACATTTCTGAGCGAATTGTCTCTGAACTCATTAATTTGATCGTATTCCAGCGTATAATAACGCAAGGCGTGAGAACTGTACATATGGCAAACTTTATAATTCGTTTTGTCTACATAATCTGGTAGTAGTGATTTAACCCAGAGATACTAGTAACCCAGTCGAAGCCGGGAAGCAATGACATCCAAGAGTCTGTTTATATTGCTGGATGCACCACAGACATGGGGCTCCACTTGCATGACAATCATTGTAAGTGGACTGACTGGTGTTAGTCTCTCTGTCTCAAGTTCATATGAAGTTCTTATCGCATTGTTGTTTTCAAACTGCTAACCCACAGCCCAAGACTGTAATCTACTCCCCTTTGCTAATTCATCATTTCTATCATGCATCTGAAGACCAACTGTGAGATGGAATCCACAGGTGTACTATGACTTCACTGTCCACAGTCCTCCTATACAAGCATGCCACAACTGATATTCAAGGAGTTCAGAACATTTATGGATAAAGAATCGGTTACAGTTAAGGTCTCAACCTTGGATACATTGACTTATTTGAGTGACAGGAGTATAGCAAACAGTTGTTTGAAGGGTAGAAGCCCCGTTATATATGAGTGCTCTGTTTTATAGATGAGAACCATTTAACATAACCTTGCCTAACTTAACCTAATCCTGAAATTTTCTGCAAACCGTATGTGATAAATTCATATAGAGTCTTATGGGAATCAAAGAATGTCGTCTTGTTTACTGTGCAGAAGACATGGGTAAGGACAACGTTTCTCTCCCTGTAGAGTTTTTTCATGACCTGACTTTACTTTAATCCCTGTTTTAGAGATTAAAGTATTCTTGACTGGTGATGAAGAGGTTGCATGCTGCCTTAACGACCCTTGTATAGTCGACAGGCTTCGAACCCAGTTGACCACCCGACAAATCAATAATTATAATTATAATATAAAAGTTGACTACAACCCCTTTGAGGTTTCCCAGCCATAATAATGAGAAATAGTGAGTGTGGCTTAGCACATCACTGACCAGTAATTAGAATTTTTCAGATAAGATGAATAACCCTTGGGAGTGCCTAGCTTAAACACTGATTGATAGTAGCGTAGAAATATTTCAAGAGGTGGTACATTTATAGCAATCATCATACCTTTTGTGGCAAGAGATACAGGTCAGGAAACCATTTGTCACTGACATTCGGTAAGTAAAGCTATAAATTTTCCGTTCCCTGGGTGAAAGCATAGATTGAGCATTTTATATGTTAAAGTACAATGTTGCCAGTACACATGACGCATTTGTCGACGGCCAGATGCGCTATTTGAAGAGTACTGCCAATGTCACTCTAGTGTAAAACCAGTCTTTGTTGTTATCGTTGTTATTGTCTTGTTATTGTCTTTGTTATGCACTCCGTGTATTAATTAATACATGGACAACGTTTGGAAAATTTTCTTTGAATACATTCCGCTCACCAGGAACAAACATTTTTATTTTAATCAGGTGAAAGAACTAAACACACAGGGGTCGTATAGTTCCTGGGGAACGGGGGCCATTTTAAGTTTACTAAGTGGGGAGGATAAGCTGGCAAGTTTTGATGTAACTTCTCTGGTTCACCGAGGTTCTCACAGTACAATCATAAATCTTCTTAAAGAAAAGGTCAACAGCGAGCTTGACCATCCCAGTCAAATTTACGTTAAAGATCTCATTGAACTTCGCATCAATTTCAGATGGTTCTCCTACGATAACTCTGTATACAGCGTTCTGGGATGGCAATAGGGTTACATCAGGGTGATTCTAGTCAATATGCACATTCAGCATCTAAGGGTGAAAATTTTTGCTTCGCCTCATCCCTAGGTTAAGACATGTAGATGACATCCTCGTAATACCCCCCCAAAAATAGTCATCCTCAAAGACCACCAGCAGAAGATTAATGCCGTCGAGCCTTTTATCAAATTCATGCTAGGCGAGGAGTGCAACAACAGTTTATCCTTCTTCCTCAATTTATGCTTCGACAAATACATGGCAAGTATACAGCACGCCTACAAAGACGACCTGATGCATTTCCACTATGACCACGACAACGAAACGAAACAAGAAATGGTAACTGGATTTTATTCTTAAGAGTTCTTCAGGCTCAGTAACCCAAAATTCCTAGAAGAGGAATTCTTAATCCCTCAGAGTTTCTCAATGCCTAATTTCCTCTCCAATTTCATTCACGACGGCAAAAGATGGGCACAACAAATTCTCAACACACACACACACACAAAAAAAAAAAACGAAAAATCTCAGGTTCAATTTGTATTTCTACCTAACAAAGTAGCAAGCAATACCTCCAATGCGTTTACTATGGGTGGGCTAAGAGTGACGATGATGACTGTCAAAGCAAAAACCTCGAGGCTATTAGAGGCAGGGTACATAGTACATACGATGTCATGTGGGGGAGAAATTGCCAGTGATCTAGATACATATATTACTGAATACAAATATGCCTCTTGTACAGATAATTTCAATAATGTATGTGTGATACATAAAAAAGCCATGGCCATCTAATGAAGTGGAGTGAGGGAGACTCATCGACAAAAGAAAATCTACACAGAAATCTCTGCCTGAATCATCAATTGTAAGTTTAAGCAATACAAATGTACTGAACCCCGTAAGTTGTAGCTACACTGATCCAGGGTCGCCAAGACAAGATTCAGGTGAACCCACTGGGATGTAAATGGTTTAAAAAACCGGCAGTTTGAAGACTGAGACACTTGTGCAATATTTGGGAATCTTAATTGTGCAAACGTTTCACGAGCCAGTGTTTCTTCAGTCTATAGAGAGAAGAACGGTAGAAGATAAGGAATTTAAGGTAATCAATCATGCCTAACTTGCAGGCATGACCTGAGTCATGCCTAAAGTACACGCATAACCTACTTAAACTAGCGGATTTTTCCAACAGTGACTGCCTCTTGCTGCTTCAACTCACCTGTCTGCAGTTTATAAACCACTTTCCGCGCATATACTGTACTTTTCTCAAGACTGATGGAATGAACACATCGACTCCAGGCTGAGGGACTCATTACCTCAAACTCCTCATCTTCCACCGTTCTTCTCTATATTGAACTGTAGAAGCTACTGGCCGGCGAAACGTTTCCACAATAATGATTTCCAAATGTTGAACAAGTGTCTCGAACCCAGTGTGTCCCACATGCCTCGCCTACATTACATCTGCACTTTGCTATATTTACACTTATTTTCTTCATTCTACGATGGATTAAAAATAAACTCATGGAATGAAATGTATTCCAGTAAAAGCTTTCAAACTGTCGCCATTATATATCGTGTGCGATACCGGGGTTGTCTCTGACGACAGCAGCAGTTATACACATTTTATTTATTTAGACGATTTTATTGCTGCATTATATTGAATGCTGCTCTCGGGAAAATTATCGAAAATGATAAATTTTATATGTCAAGATGAACGGAAGCAAAGGGTTATAAATATCAGAAATCAGACGAGCTGAGGTCTGATGTGGTTCACTGGTTCTGATTTTTCCCCAGGGTATAAGTAGAGTGCTTGGTTAAGTAATGTTCTGGGATACCAACAAGATGATAAACAGGCAAGTGCATTTATGTAGGACCTTTCTTAACGACGTTTCACCCATACAGTGGGCTTTTTTAAGTTAATCAGGTAAACTGGTAAGAGAACGGCAGGAATATATAGTGTACCAGCAAGATGAGGTTAGGTGAGAGGCGCGAGTCAGGTCTTATGTTGTAGTGTCGATTAATATTTAAAAAATATATATATATTTATTGTAAACAATATTAGCAAGTCCTCTGGCTTTAAATATAACAGTTGATCTTGACGTGTATATATATATATATATATATATATATATATATATATATATATATATATATATATATATATATATATATATATATATATATATATATATATATATATATATATATATTTTATTATCACACTGGCCGATTCCCACCAAGGCAGGGTGGCCCGAAAAAGAAAAACTTTCACCATCATTCACTCCATCACTGTCTTGCCAGAAGGGTGCTTTACACTACAGTTTTTAAACTGCAACATTAACACCCCTCCTTCAGAGTGCAGGCACTGTACTTCCCATCTCCAGGACTCAAGTCCGGCCTGCCGGTTTCCCTGAACCCCTTCATAAATGTTACTTTGCTCACACTCCAACAGCACGTCAAGTATTAAAAACCATTCGTCTCCATTCACTCCTATCAAACACGCTCACGCACGCCTGCTGGAAGTCCAAGCCCCTCGCACACAAAACCTCCTTTACCCCCTCCCTCCAACCTTTCCTAGGCCGACCCCTACCCTGCCTTCCTTCCACTACAGACTGATACACTCTTGAAGTCATTCTGTTTCGCTCCATTCTCTCTACATGTCCGAACCACCTCAACAACCCTTCCTCAGCCCTCTGGACAACAGTTTTGGTAATCCCGCACCTCCTCCTAACTTCCAAACTACGAATTCTCTGCATTATATTCACACCACACATTGCCCTCACACATGACATCTCCACTGCCTCCACTGCCTTCTCCTCGCTGCAACATTCATCACCCATGCTTCACACCCATATAAGAACGTTGGTAAAACTATACTCTCATACATTCCCCTCTTTGCCTCCAAGGACAAAGTTCTTTGTCTCCACAGACTCCTAAGTGCACCACTCACCCTTTTCCCCTCATCAATTCTATGATTCACCTCATCCTTCATAGACCCATCCGCTGACACGTCCACTCCCAAATATCTGAATACACTCACCTCCTCCATACTCTCTCCCTCCAATCTGATATCCAATCTTTCATCACCTAATCTTATTGTTATCCTCATAACCTTACTCTTTCCTGTATTCACTTTTAATTTTCTTCTTTTGCACACCCTACCAAATTCATCCACCAATCTCTGCAACTTCTCTTCAGAATATCATAAGAGCACAGTTAAGGCAAGAATTAATTAACATGATTAGTCAACACAAACGGGACATATGGAAATTTCTAGTTCTTCAAGCTAATTAGTATAAACGTGAACCAGCAAAATTTTGGAGTAAGATCCGACAACTTTTAGGGGCAAAGCACAAGGCTCCTAATTACCTAGTTCATACCTTCACTGATGAGGATGATGAAGATGTTGAAATTAAACTTGACGATCCACAGGACCAGGCTAATTTGATGGGTGATGTATGGGAGAAAATTCTCTCCCACAATAACAGTCGTCAATTTAATAATAATCATTATCAGTTGGTCAATGAATGGAGAGATGAGAACTTGGATGATCTATAACCACTACCTTCCATCGATACGTCAACTCTTGAAGAGGCCCACCCGCTTACTAGACCTATTACATTACTAGAGATAAGTCAGGTTATTGGAAGAATGAGAAATAGAGCCCCTGGCCTCTCTGGAATAACAATGAAACAAATAAAGTACCTACCTAGAAATTGTAAACAGTCTTTGGTAAATATCTTTAATGCCATCTTGGCCTCAGGACATTTTCCAGTTGTTTTTAAGACTGCTACGATGATCTTTCTTGGTAAGCCCAATAAAGACATCCACCAACCTGGGAACTATAGACCTATATCTTTTCTTAAAGTCACTGGAAAAGTTCTTGAAAAAGTCATTTCCAACAGATTGAACTACTATATGGAGTTTAATCACTTTTTAACTGAAAAACAATTTGGCTTTAGAACACATAGAGGTACCAATCATGCAATAAATGTTATTTTCGATACTGTAGCAAGTCTAAAACATCAGGGCAATCTTGCCCTAATTGCCACCAGAGATGTTCATAAAGCTTTTGATAGCTTATGGCATGATGGCCTTATATACAAACTCATTGACCTACCAGACCATAACTGGACTTTTCTCAGATTAATATATAATTTCTTAACTCAACGAAAAATCATTCCCACCTTTCATGGCAAGTCGACAGAGCCTTTTATACCAACAGCTGGTGTCCCACAAGGTTCTTGTCTTAGTCCAATTCTGTTCAACATTTATGTGAATGACCTTCCTCAACCAGAGTTTAATGATACAATTGTGACACAGTTTGCAGATGATGTTGTTCATGTCGTCTCATCAACTCCGGTAACAGGAAAATACAAGTATGAGAGAGTCATAGAAAAAATGAATATTGAACTTCGTAGAACATCTAATTGGGAAAAGAAATGGAGAATTACGACTAATCCTGACAAGGTCCTTGTTAGCACGATAGGATGTTTTGCATCAACAATTGAAGATAAAGGGGGTATCTCCATCAGAGGTACACCTGTAGCTATTAGAAACCCTAACAAGATTTTGGGATATGAAATAGACAGGCTGCTCCACTCAACATCTCATGTAACTAAAAAGATCAATATAGCCAAAGCCGGTCTTAGCAGTCTCTTTCGATTCAATCAAGCCCCTCAACATGTCAAAAAACATCTGTATAAAATGATAATAAGACCAATACTCGAATACCCTTGTGTCCCAATGTCATTAACAACAAAGACCAACATGCTACGGTTACAAAGGGTCCAGAATAGAGGAGAGACAGAGTTAAAATGGCAGATTTACACATACAACAAGATATTACTGCCATAAATGTACGCCTTGACACCCTAAAAAAGAAACAACTTTATACAATGCAAGAACTATACATGCCAGATAGAGAACATCCTATACAAGTGGTAAATACCACAGATTATATAATCAATACTCCTCCTCACAGGACTCAAAGAATGACTCTCCCACAGAGGGTCCGTCGTTTTATTCATAAAGATGATTACCCTCGACCCATGATATTGAGCAACCTCCCTGATGAAGAAGACTGGGTACCACCAGAACCCTTCTATGTATACTGAGAAAATCATCGCCCCCAATTAGGGAGACATCTTATATAACTTTCTAATGTAAAAATTATGCTATTTACTATGGCTGGACACCACCTGTAAGAAGCCATTGTCACGAAATTATAAACTGGCCAGAAAATTATTGCCTTCATTGTCGCATAAATATCCGTTGTGCAATCGCAAAAAAAAAAAAAAAAAAAAAAAAAAAAAAAAAAAAAAAGAAAAAAAAAGAAAAAAAAAAGCAATTGCAACTTGTATAATTACTACCAATTCAGAGTCATGTACTTATATACCTATTATATCTATGTGACTCTGATGGGTTAGTATTATACCCCTTAAAGAATATCTTATCATTTCACATACACTTTTTAAATTACACCAAAGTGGTTGGGCCACTTACCTTTTATATCCTACCTCTCCCCCCCTCCCACCCTTTTCCAATATTTCCATCCTTACCCATCCTTCTTCCTTACCCATCTTACCAAAGCTCTGGTCATAAGAAGCGAAGCAAGAGCACAGTGTCATCAGCAAAGAGCAACTGTGACAACTCCCACTTTATGTGTGATTCTTTATCTTTTAACTGCACGCCTCTTGTCAAGACCCTCGCATTTACTTCTCTTACAACCCCATCTATAAATATATTAAACAACCACGGTGACATCACACATCCTTGTCTAAGGCCTACTTTTACTGGGAAAAAATTTCCCTCTTTCCTACATACTCTAACTTGAGCCTCACTATCCTCGTAAAAACTCTTCACTGCTTTCAGTAACCTACCTCCTACACCATACACCTGCAACATCTGCCACATTGCCCCCCTATCCACCATGTCATACGCCTTTTCCAAATCCATAAATGCCACAAAGACCTCTTTAGCCTTATCTAAATACTGTTCACTTATATGTTTCACTGTAAACACCTGGTCCACACACCCCCTACCTTTCCTAAAGCCTCCTTGTTCATCTGCTATCCTATTCTCCGTCTTACTCTTAATTCTTTCAATAATAACTCTACCTTACACTTTACCAGGTATACTCAACAGACTTATCCCCCTATAATTTTTGCACTCTCTTTTGTCCCCTTTGCCTTTATACAAAGGAACTATGCATGCTCTCTGCCAATCCCTAGGTACCTTACCCTCTTCCATACATTTATTAAATAATTGCACCAACCACTCCAAAACTATATCCCCACCTGCTTTTAACATTTCTATCTTTATCCCATCAATCCCGGCTGCCTTACCCCCTTTCATTTTACCTACTGCCTCACGAACTTCCCCCACACTCACAACTGGCTTTTCCTCACTCCTACAAGATCTTATTCCTCCTTGCCCTATACACGAAATCACAGCTTCCCTATCTTCATCAACATTTAACAATTCCTCAAAATGTTCCCTCCATCTTCCCAATACCTCTAACTCTCCATTTAATAACTCTCCTCTCCTATTTTTAACTGACAAATCCATTTGTTCTCTAGGCTTCCTTAACTTGTTAATCTCACTCCAAAACTTTTTCTTATTTTCAACAAAATTTGTTGATAACCTCTCACCCACTCTCTCATTTGCTCTCTTTTTACATTGCTTCACCACTCTCTTAACCTCTCTCTTTTTCTCCATATACTCTTCCCTCCTTGCATCACTTCTACTTTGTAAAAACTTCTCATATGCTAACTTTTTCTCCCTTACTACTCTCTTTACATCATCATTCCACCAATCGCTCCTCTTCCCTCCCGCACCCACTTTCCTGTAACCACAAACTTCTGCTGAACACTCTAACACTACATTTTTAAACCTACCCCATACCTCTTCGACCCCATTGCCTATGCTCTCATTAGCCCATCTATCCTCCAATAGCTGTTTATATCTTTCCCTAACTGCCTCCTCTTTTAGTTTATAAACCTTCACCTCTCTCTTCCCTGATGCTTCTATTCTCCTTGTATCCCATCTACCTTTTACTCTCTGTGTAGCTACAACTAGAAAGTGATCTGATATATCTGTGGCCCCTCTATAAACATGTACATCCTGAAGTCTACTCAACAGTCTTTTATCTACCAATACATAATCCAACAAACTACTGTCATTTCGTCCTACATCATATCTTGTATACTTATTTATCCTCTTTTTCTTAAAATATGTATTACCTATAACTAAACCCCTTTCTATACAAAGTTCAATCAAAGGGCTCCCATTATCATTTACACCTGGCACCCCAAACTTACCTACCACACCCTCTCTAAAAGTTTCTCCTACTTTAGCATTCAGGTTCCCTACCACAATTACTCTCTCACTTGGTTCAAAGGCTCCTATACATTCACTTAACATCTCCCAAAATCTCTCTCTCTCCTCTGCATTCCTCTCTTCTACAGGTGCATACACACTTATTATGACCCACTTCTCGCATCCAACCTTTACTTTAATCCACATAATTCTTGCATTTACACATTCATATTCTCTTTTCTCCTTCCATAACTGATCATTCAACATTACTGCTACCCCTTCCTTTGCTCTAACTCTCTCAGATACTCCAGATTTAATCCCATTTATTTCCCCCCACCGAAACTCCCCTACCCCCTTCAGATTTGTTTCGCTTAGGGCCGGGACATCCATCTTCTTTTTATTCATGACATCAGCAATCATCTGTTTCTTGTCATCCGCACTACATCCACGCACATTCAAGCATCCCATATTTATAAAGTTTTTCTTCTTCTCTTTTTTAGTAAATGTCTACAGGAGAAGGGGTTACTAGCCCATTGCTCCCGGCATTTTAGTCGCCTCATACGACACGCATGGCTTACAGAGGAAAGATTCTTTTCCACTTCCCCATGGACAATAGAAGAAATAAAGAAGAACAAGAGCTATTTAGAAAAAGGAGAAAAACCTAGATGTATGTATATATATATATATATATATATATATATATATATATATATATATATATATATATATATATATATATATATATATATATATATATATGCATGTGCGTGTCTGTGAAGTGTGACCAAAGTGTAAGTAGGAGTAGCAAGATATCCCTGTTATCTAGCGTGTTTATGAGACAGAAAAAGACACCAGCAATCCTACCATCATGCAAAACAGTTACAGGTTTCTGTTTCACAGTCATCTGGCAGGACGGTAGTACTTCCCTGGGTGGTTGCTGTCTACCAACCTACTACCTATATATATATATATATATATATATATATATATATATATATATATATATATATATATATATATATATATATATATATGTAGTAGTCTTGGGGGATTAAACATAATTTTGATATCATTATATTGGTATGCTTTCACATGTGTGTCCTTCTGTGTGAACCATCATGTGTACACTCCCGTGTGTAGGTAAAAAAATATGTATTCACTGATGAAGACATTTATTAAGGAAACGTTTCGCCACCTGTGGCTTCTTCCGGTAACTTCGCAACTTCTGGTGAAACGTTTCTTTACTAAATGTCTTGATTAGTGCATGAGACATTTTACTTACTTGACGGTATCACCACCACTTCCACTCCATGTATACACTCTCGCGTGTACACTCCCGCGTGTACACTCCCTCGTGTACACTCCCGCGTGTACACTCCCGCGTGTACACTCTCGCGTGTACGCTCTCACGTGTACACTACCGTGTGTACACTCTCGTGTTTATACACATGTGGGCTATCATGCGTCGATCATTTGGTGACCTATCTACATGGATTGACATTGTGTGTGAGAGGGTAACGGCAAGTCATGTATAGTGCTCATTACGGCTTTCAGGAGTCACGCCTCTAAGTGCTACAATATTACATAGAGGGGCTCCATCAGGATACTGTTTTCCTCTTACTAACTCACAAAAAAATCGCAGAATTCAATTAACAATATTTGTGGTACAAATATTTATTTACGTAATTCTTAGAATACAAGGTGTTTCTAGAGAAAACAAGAATTACCCAGACAATAGCCCACTAGGCTCTTTATAAAGCATATCTGCTTCGTTTAATAAGAGTATATGGGGGTCGAAGAGCTTACCTCCAGCCGCGGTAACGCCTGGCGTCGAGTGCGTAGGTAGCAAGCGTAGTAACAGCAGCAGGAGGTGCCGGTATGTGCCCGGTGCCAGTGCCATCATCATGATAACCTCTGCCACTAATAGGAAAGACAAAAGCCCACTGTAACTTAATTTCAGAAAAGAATATTTTTGAAATAATAATTAGCATATACCACTTATGTGACACCCAGCCTCATACTCTGTGTATTACGTATTGAGACAAAATGGAAAAATAGTTGGAACATCTCTGTTTGTGGGCACCTATGTCTTTGTTGCAGTGTGCCTATGTTTCTGCTTCAATCTACCTATATCTGTATCAGGGTACCTGTGTCTCTGGCTACCTGTGTCTCTGGCTACCTGTGTCTCTGGCTACCTGTGTCTCTGGCTACCCGTGTCTCTGGCTACCTGTGTCTCTGGCTACCTGTGTCTCTGGCTACCTGTGTCTCTGGCTACCTGTGTCTCTGGCTACCTGTGTCTCTGGCTACCTGTGTCTCTGGCTACCCGTGTCTCTGGCTACCTGTGTCTCTGGCTACCCGTGTCTCTGGCTACCTGTGTCTCTGGCTACCCGTGTCTCTGGCTACCTGTGTCTCTGGCTACCCGTGTCTCTGGCTACCTGTGTCTCTGGCTACCCGTGTCTCTGGCTACCTGTGTCTCTGGCTACCTGTGTCTCTGGCTACCCGTGTCTCTGGCTACCTGTGTCTCTGGCTACCTGTGTCTCTGGCTACCCGTGTCTCTGGCTACCTGTGTCTCTGGCTACCTGTGTCTCTGGCTACCTGTGTCTCTGGCTACCCGTGTCTCTGGCTACCTGTGTCTCTGGCTACCTGTGTCTCTGGCTACCTGTGTCTCTGGCTACCCGTGTCTCTGGCTACCTGTGTCTCTGGCTACCTGTGTCTCTGTCTCAGGCTACTTGTTTATCCACGTAACATAAAATATTCTATATTATGTTGAATTAATTGACATGCAGCAATAGCAATAAAATATCATGAATTCAATTCATCTACACACACACACACACACACACACACACACACACACACACACACATACACACACACACACACACACACACACACACACACACACACACACACACACACACACACACACACACACACACACACACACACACACATTTTCTTGGACTGCAAGAAGGCGTTTGACACAGTTCCACACAAGAGATTGGTGCAAAAACTGGAGGACCAAGCAGGGATAACAGGGAAGGCACTACAATGGATCAGGGAATACTTGTCAGGAAGACAGCAGCGAGTCATGGTACATGGCAAGGTGTCAGAGTGGGCACCTGTGACCAGCGGGGTCCCACAGGGGTCAGTCCTAGGACCAGTGCTGTTTCTGGGATTTGTGAACGACATGGCGGAAGAAATAGACTCCGAAGTGTTCCTGTTTGCAGATGACGTGAAGTTGATGAGAAGAATTCATTCGATCGAAGACCAGGCAGAACTACAAAGGGATCTGGACAGGCTGCAGACCTGGTCCAGCAATTGACTCCTGGAGTTCAACCCCACCAAGTGCAAAGTCATGAAGATTGGGGAAGGGCAAAGAAGACCGCAGACGGAGTACAGTCTAGGGGTCCAGAGACTACAAACCTCACTCAAGGAAAAAGATCTTGGGGTGAGTATAACACCAGGCACATCTCCTGAAGTGCACATCAACCAAATAACTGCTGCAGCATATGGGCGCCTAGCAAACCTCAGAACAGCATTCCGACATCTTAATAAGGAATCGTTCAGGACCCTGTACACCGTGTACGTTAGGCCCATATTGGAGTATGCGGCACCAGTTTGGAACCCACACCTAGCCAAGCACGTAAAGAAACTAGAGAAAGTGCAAAGGTTTGCAACAAGACTAGTTCCAGAGCTAAGAGTTATGTCCTACTAGGAGAGGTTTAAGGGAAATCAACCTGACGACACTGGAGGACAGGAGAGATAGGGGGACATGATTACGACATACAAAGTACTGAGAGGAATTGACAAGGTGGACAAAGACAGGATGTTCCAGAGATGGGACACAGCAACAAGGGGACACAGTTGGAAGTTGAAGACACAGATGAATCACAGGGATGTTAGGAAGTATTTCTTCAGCCACAGAGTAGTCAGGAAGTGGAATAGTTTGGGAAGCGATGTAGTAGAGGCAGGATCCATACGTAGCTTTAAGCAGAGGTATGATAAAGCACACGGTTCAGGGAGAGTGACCTAGTAGCGACCAGTGAAGAGGCGGGGCCAGGAGCTTGGACTCGACCCCTGCAACCTCAACTAGGTAAATACACACACACACACACGCACACGCACACGCACACACGCACACACACATACACACTCATACACACACACTGGCTCCTGGAGTTCAACCCCACCAAGTTCAAATTCAAGAAGAGTGGGAAAGGGCACAGACGACCACAAACGGAGTTCAGGCTAGGGGGCCAGAGACTACAAACCTCACTCAAGGAAAAGGTTCTTGGGGTGAGTATAACACCGAGCACATCTGAGGCGCACATCAACCAAATAACTGCGGCAGCACATGGGCACCTGGCAAACCTAAGAACAGCATTCCGACATCTTAATAAGGAGTCATTCAGGACCCAGTACACTGTGTACATTAGGTCTATGCTGGAGTATGCTGCACCAGTTTGGAACCCTCACCTAGCCAAGCATGTAAGGAAACTAGAGAAAGTGCAAAGGTTTGCAACAAGGCTAGTCCCGGAGCTAAGAGGTATGTCCTACGAGGGGAGGTTAAGGGAAATCAACCTAATGACACTGGAAGACAGGAGAGATAGGGGGGATATGAAAGCGACTTATAAAATACCGAGAGGAATCGACAAGGTGGACAGAGACAGGATATTCCAGAGATGGAACACAGCAACAAGGGGTCACATTTGGAAGTTGAAGACTCAGATGAACCACAGGGAAGTTAGGAAGTATTTCTTTAGTTATAAAGTTGTCAGGAAGTGGAACAGTCTGGGAAGTGATGTAGTGGAAGCAGGATCTATACATAGCTTTAAGGAGAGGTATGATAAAGCTCATGGAGCGGGTAGAGTGACTGAGTATCGACCAGCGAAGAGGCGGGGCCAGGAGCTGAGACTTGACCCCTGGAACCACAACTGAGTACACACCAAGAGGTGAACGCCTCTCACTGTATATACACCGAATTTACTTTAATCCCCCATTATATTAACCTAACTATTATTTTTTTTATCATTTCTTGTTATTTAGTTCGAGACTATGACTCTCCTTCAACATCACCAGAATAACTTTTTTTCCCATCAGTTTTTATTTATTTTTTATCGAAGTCCAACACGAACTCAGGACTTTATGTCAACCTCGTTTTGTTCCATCCAGAGCAGCAACGGATGAAAGCAGCGGGTCTGATTCCCACACCTATATGTCTGATTCTCCTTTCATCGTTTGTGAATTATGCAGAGTTCAGACTTGAAGTCTGGCGTGCTGCAAACATGCGTGCATCCGCCAAGTTTATACTCTGAATAAAGTATTATCTCTGTTCGTGAGAGACTTAACTCCTGATACTCGACAAACATAATCACAAAACCATGAAAATATTTTCCAAGACTTTTTCAACGTGTTTAATCTGGATATTGTATTTCTCCGGACAGCTTATACTTACCATGTCATGTCAGACGAAAAAGAAAAAAAAAAAGTCCGGGTATTTTCAACCAAAAATCTTATACGATAATCAACTCTGACAACAAAAATGGCGTGCCCAACCTCACAATTCGTGGTTGTTTTGTCACGCGCAGTTTCACCTATTGAGCAATCGAGTGCATATTTAAGGATAAGACAATATAAACTATTGTCCAAGAGCTATTCTGAAGACACCTCTTGAATTATTGTCAATAAAAGGTGTTAGTGAAGACAGTGTAGCAATTTAAGCTACACAAAGACTCTGGAATGAAAACAATAACAGGATGGGATTAGCAAGAGACGCAATATTTTGAGAAAATTATAGACCCAGGTTAACTTAACTATAACATTATGATGACGTACGCTTCGCCTGAGTTCCTCGAAGCAAAAATTATGGAAAAACAAGAGAGAGCATAGATAAATAAATACAATTTACGATGAGGTTTAGCGATGTCGGAGGGAATGATGAGACGTATCTTGTAGCCCAACAGTCAGCTGCTGCAATAATGTTGATGTAACGAAAGAACTAGACATGACAACAGGAGTAAAGACAAGGGCGAACCGAACAGGTATATGTGTATGGTGACCCATACTAAATATTTTAGTTTGTATATAAATAATAATAATAATAATAATAATTATTATTATTATTATTATTATTATTATATCAATAGGTAAGCGCAAAACCATTAGCTAAGGTTCATGCAGAGCCTGAAAAATGGGAGGCAATCAGATTTACTCCGGGGAAGGGAAAAGGACTCAAGGATCCTTCATTAAGGGTCCTTGAGGGTAGGGCGCACTGAGTAAGAGCATCAAACTGATGCAGAAGCCCCAAATAAAATCTACGTGCATTTTAATATATAAGACAATAAAAATATGACATGACCTATCTATAAAAGATGTGTGCTAGGAGACTATCCATCAGAGATAGGAACTGGGAGACTCTCCATCAAAGATAGGTGCTGGGAAACTATCCATCACAGACAGGATCTGGGAGACTATCCATCACATGAGTGCTAGGAGACTAGCCATCATTAGGTGCTGGGAGACTATCCATAAGGTGTCCATGTGCGAGTCTAGTGTGTCCAGTACGCAGTCGCAAGAGTACCGTTTCCTACAGCGGACAACAATAAAGGAAAGGTGGTCAAAAACAAAGCTGTGAGAAGGTGGTCAGAAACAAAGCTGGGGGGAGTAACAGCCTGACTGATCAAACGTTGATCCACCGCGAGACATGGTATTGGACCTGGTCGCGGGGGCGTTGACCGTTGAAATACCCTCCAGGAATACTCTAGGTAAGGTCAGAAACGAAGCTTTGGCTTCACTGAAAAGAGTTTGCTTCACTAGCACTGTCCACTGGCATCAGCTGTCTTGATAACACTGAGACAGTCCTGGAGAAAAAAAATAGAAAAGGCACGGCACCTCTTTGTGCTCGATTAAATGATCCTGAACCGTGAAACATGCAGAGAAGTCTGCAGGCTGTAGCACCCTGTCTTTCTAGGACTATAACTGATCAATTACACTCACTTCGATCAACAGTCAGTTCAGTACCAACAGTCAGTTCAGGACCAACAGGCAGTTCAGGACCAACAGGCAGTTCAGGACCAGTAGTCAAATCCAAGGCCCTCAGTCAATCTAGGGTTAACATCGAACCCAAACTACCCTAAAACTGAAGCCTTTGTTCATTGCACTGAACGACAGAATATTCAGAGGCCCAGCAAATGTATCTGCTGAAGATGCGACACAGCCGGCCTTGAATTCAAAAAATGATGGGATGTAGAGAAACAAAATTCTAGTTCCTTGTCACGCATTTTAAGAGCGTGAGACTACAACAAATGAGGAGGTGGACACCTAGCAATGCGAGAAATGCATATTATTCTGCTGTTAAAATGCTGGTTTTCTCCATCAAGCGTTCTTGAATCAAGCGAAGAAAAACAATTGCGTTTCCCACTATATCAGAGGATTAGCTGTTGGTGCATGGTAGTAGAGTATGTGTTTGGAAATACTTAAGAACGAGGAAATAGAAATCCATGGCAGAGATGCATAGAATGTTACGCTGGTATGGATTACATAATTACTTCACAAAAAGAAACGTGAGCAGATATTTCAACACTGGGGCTTTAATTCGTTAGCCGCCATTTTCCAATATGTCGTAATGTTGAGGTGAATTACCTGGAGTTTACCTAGAGAGGGTTTCGAGGGTCAACGCCCCCGCGGCCCGGTCTGAGACCAGGCCTCATGGTGGATCAGGGTCTGACCAACCAGGCTGTTACTGCTGGCCGCACGCAAGCTGACGTACGAACCACAGCCCGATTGGTCAGGTACTGACTTTAGGTGCCTGTCCAGTGCCTTCTTAAAGACAGCCAGGGGTCTATTGGTAATCCCCCTTATGTATGCTGGGAGGCAGTTGAACAGTCTTGGGCCCCGGACACTTATTGTGTTGTCTCTCAGTGTACTCCTGGCGCCCCTGCTTTTCATCGGGGGAATGTTGCATCTCCTGCCGAATCTTTTGCTTTCATATGGAGTGATTTTCGTGTGCAGGTTTGGTACCAATCCCTCCAGGACCTTCCAAGTGTATATTATCATGTATCTCTTTCGCCTGCATTCGAGGGAACAGAGATCAAGGATCTTCAACCTTTCCCAGTAGTTTAAGTGCCTTATCGCACTTATGTGTGCCGTGAAAGTTCTTTGTACACTCTCCAGGTCTGCAATGTCGTCAGCCTTGAAGGGAGCCGTCAGTGTACAGCAGTATTCCAGCCTAGAGAGCACAAGCGATTTGAAGAGAATCACCATGGGCTTGGCGTCCCTAGTTTTGAAGGTTCTCATTATCCATCCTATCATTTTCTTAGCGGATGAGGTAGATACATTGTTGTGGTCTTTGAAGGCGAGATTCTCTGACATTATCACTCCCAGGTCCTTCACATTACTTTTCCGCTCTACTGTATGGTTAAAATTTGTGGTATACCCTGACTCATTTTTAATTTCTTCAAGTTTTCCATATCTGAGTAGTTCATATTTCGAATCTATTTGTCTGAGACTAGTTATAGCTCAAATATTTTACAACTGATAAATAAAACCATTAAAATTACGAACTTTAAAAAAAAAATTCCTTATTTAAAAATCGCACACACCCTTCATTAACTAATACCTTTATTGATATACCCAAAATATTATAAACAACACAGGATACATACCCTCAGCATATATATGCTGAGAGTTTACTTTAATCCTTATTTTAGGGATTAAAGTATTCTTCTCTGGTGGTGAAAAGGGCACGTGCAGACTTAATGACCCTAGTATAGTCGATAAGCTTTAAGCCCCATTAACCAATTAATCAACACGTTACTCAAAATTAGCAAGTAGTACAGTCTGTCATTAAACCATTATAAGGTATTTTCTGCTTGCTTCCTAAAAAGACCCATTATGAGCGATTAGCTTTCAGCAAGATAGTATTTCAAATAATATTTTCGCATTTTCCTTAAGAAATTGTAGAAAGCAGAGCAGCATATGCCTGGACTCGTAGTTGATGAGTTCCACACACACCCAGAGGAACAAAGTAGCAGACCATCCACTTCCATCCGTAGTTTTCTCACTGTGGCTTCTTGTTTGTTGCTGGTTTTTGAGAGAGTAAGTGTATTGTTGATGAAGAATGTTCTAGGGATATGGCCTTCGAGTGAGGCTGACGTTGGCAACAGATCAGCAGATTTTCTATAGTGGACAATTCGCAAGTCAGTAGCGTCTACTTTAGCAAGATACTTTTCAGCACTATCGACATCCTGATGCTGGAGTGTTTCTGTCGCTTTAAATTCATTACTGGTTCTCGTTTTAATACTGTATGTTTGGTTCCAATTTTGCTTAAAGCATCATCTCCTGTATGAGCCCTCACCAAAACATTGCAGACTTTTGGCCAAAGATATTTTGGAAGGTTGTGTAATTGTCACTCGTTGCCAGTGCCAAATCAAATCGAAAGTTTATTTTTTTTAAGATTTTGACTTTAATAATAAATGCATATCTTAGCAGCAGAACATCTGTATCATTTTGCAACATAAAAGCCTGCTGGACACCATGCCCGATAACCAGCGGCACTAGGCACTGTTCAGTTTCCTAAACTATACCAGTGAAATGTTCAATTACATGTGATACATTGCTTGACTATAGCTCTGATACAATGATGTCTTCAACAATGATGTCTTCAACAATGATGTCTTCAGTGACAACGATTCCACTTGCAATGACCTGTACGTATTGTAAGTATGCTAGCTTTTGGCAGATATTTGCAGTTTGATTTTTGAAGATAATGTCCAGAATTCGTCCCTTTTAACAGAAATAGACACATTGAAAAAAAATATATGTTAATTCAACACTTATCGTGTTGGAAGCTCTGCGATGCAGTTACGATTACTTAACAGATATTTCCACGTAGCTATCAAATATCAATGACAACTTCTGCATATTATAAACTTCTTTCACTTTACTAAGAATGAAATTATGCAGATGGACATATTCAGTAATTTCGTATGGATTACATTTCCCTTTTTTAAACTAGAGAAGTCTTGAATAGGTGGAATCGAACTTTCTACTGACTCCTGCCAGTTCGTGTTCACATTACAAGTTACAGCTTCAACCTGCTCGTTTGTGTCACAGTCGGCTGCTATATCAGTTCTTTCCCGTACTGAATCAAATTTGGAATCATAAGTTTTAGTTGCAGCTACCTTCATCTTGCCTGACATCTGTTACATCTCGTGACCGTTTATTGCCACTATCAGTACGGGACAATTTGATTTCCTTTGACATATTGCACACTGTGTCTTGTTGAAGATTTCTGAAGGCTTGAACGACAGGAATACTCACTTAACTGATATGGCATTTTAAGTGCCTGAAACAGCTGGGTCCTCACAAGCTTGGGGAAGAAGGCAAAATGTCTTGTAAGTGCCGAATAAATTAACAACGCAAGAATTAAAAATTTTAATTTATAAGAAATAACACAATATATATATATAGATAATACTGTTACTAGAAGTTGAGGAGACGTTATTGAGGAAGGTCTGGGCATTTAGAAAAGATGGAGCAAAATAAGATGACTAAGATGGTGTATAAATCAGAGACGGAAGGAAGGAGATGTAGGTTTAATCCCAGGAAGGGTTGGAGGGAGGAAGTAAAGGATGTTTTAAGTGATAGGGGCTCGACCATTCAGTGTTAGATGGGGATAAAGAAAAGGTTTTTTTTTGAGGGGGGTTGGACGTGCTGTTGGAGTCTGAACAAGATAACATTTATGAAAGGTAAACTGGTTAACCGGACTTTGATCCAGGAGGCGGGAAGTACAGTACAGATGGAGGGTTGGGGAAGTCACAGTTCGGAGACACATTTGAATTAATATGCCTGCGCTCTTCTGTCAAGACAACTATTGAATGAATGATGGTATATGTTTTCTTTTTCTTTTTCGAATCACCCTGTCTCGGTGGAAGACTGCCTGGACCAATAAATAAATTTTAACTCCGGAATGACCAGTCTTCAACAGATCCGAAGATATGACACAATCACCTCAAAATTTCGACATTATGAAAAATGGTGCCTATTAAATTAAATCACAAAACTTGTTTTTCTGTAGGAAATTAGTCATGTAGCCTACACAAACAAGAATTTTCCATCTACATAACTTTTTTGTTAGGTCGTCGTGTGGAGCTGGTCTATATATTTTACAGGAAGTTGTATACATCATTATAATGCAGTTACATTAAACATTAGTGGCAAAAGGACACAATGAACTAAAATGAACAACACAATGTTCAGTCATTGTGGGTGTGGCATCCGGAGATGTGCAGCAGGAGTCACAATGTTCAGTAATTGTGGGTGTGGCATTCAGAGATGTGCAGCAGGAGTCACAATGTTCAGTAATTGTGGGTGTGGCAACCAGAGATGTGCAGCAGGAGTCACAATGTTCAGTCATTGTGGGTGTGGCATCCAGAGATGTGCAGCAGGAGTCACAATGTTCAGTAATTGTGGGTGTGGCAACCAGAGATGTGCAGCAGGAGTCACAATGTTCAGTCATTGTGGGTGTGGCAACCAGAGATGTGCAGCAGGAGTCACAATGTTCAGTAATTATGGGTGTGGCAACCAGAGATGTGCAGCAGGAGTCACAATGTTCAGTCATTGTGGGTGTGGCACCCAGAGATGTGCAGCAGGAGTCACAATGTTCAGTCATTGTGGGTGTGGCATCCAGAGATGTGCAGCAGGAGTCACAATGTTCAGTCGTTGTGGGTGTGGCATCCAGAGATGTGCAGCAGGAGTCACAATGTTCAGTCATTGTGGGTGTGGCAACCAGAGATGTGCAGCAGGAGTCACAATGTTCAGTCATTGTGGGTGTGGCAACCAGAGATGTGCAGCAGGAGTCACAATGTTCAGTCATTGTGGGTGTGGCAACCAGAGATGTGCAGCAGGAGTCACAATGTTCAGTCATTGTGGGTGTGGCAACCAGAGATGTGCAGCAGGAGTCACAATGTTCAGTCATTGTGGGTGTGGCAACCAGAGATGTGCAGCAGGAGTCACAATGTTCAGTCATTGTGGGTGTGGCAACCAGAGATGTGCAGCAGGAGTCACAATGTTCAGTCATTGTGGGTGTGGCAACCAGAGATGTGCAGCAGGAGTCACAATGTTCAGTCATTGTGGGTGTGGCATCCAGAGATGTGCAGCAGGAGTCACAATGTTCAGTCATTGTGGGTGTGGCATCCAGAGATGTGCAGCAGGAGTCACAATGTTCAGTCATTGTGGGTGTGGCATCCAGAGATGTGCAGCAGGAGTCACAATGTTCAGTCATTGTGGGTGTGGCATCCAGAGATGTGCAGCAGGAGTCACAATGTTCAGTCATTGTGGGTGTGGCAACCAGAGATGTGCAGCAGGAGTCACAATGTTCAGTCATTGTGGGTGTGGCATCCAGAGATGTGCAGCAGGAGTCACAATGTTCAGTCATTGTGGGTGTGGCAACCAGAGATGTGCAGCAGGAGTCACAATGTTCAGTCATTGTGGGTGTGGCATCCAGAGATGTGCAGCAGGAGTCAATATCGTAATGAAGACGACTACTGATTCATAGTTACATCACACGTAAGGGCTTAAAGTCTGTTTCATTATTTTTTATTAAAATATCTTTATTTTTAAGAAACCTCATTAGTATATTATACTATCTTCGTTATTAAGAAACCTCATTAAGTACTATCTTTGTTATTAAGAAACCGCATTATTAAATACTGTATTTCTGAACTGTATACTGTCTATCCTTTGATAAACTGAAGCAACATTGAATCCAAAACGTCTTTAGAAAGAAAGGGTTAATCAGGTCAGTCTAAAGACATTTGGAGATCCAGTGTTGCTTCATAGCATAATTTTCTTTTTACATGTGTAGGGTGCCTTTACTCGAAGACGTTTCGCCAACCAGTGGCTTCATCAGTTCAATACAGACAAGATATCCGAAGACAGTAGAAGATGAGGTAATCAGTCCCCCAGTCTTGCAGAACTATACACAGAAGGTAGTAGATGAGGCAAGCAATTATTCAACCTTGCAGAACTATACAGACTGTAGATGAGGTAATCAGTCCTTCAGCCTCTGGAAGACGGTACTCATTACCTTTGTCTTGGTGAATCTGAAGTATAGGCAGGAAGATGGACTGGCGAAGAGTCTCCAGAGAATAATGACGATTTTGCCTATGTCAAATTCCGCATTTTGTAGATATTTTATATCATTATTGTGATGATACTTGTGAGACACAGCAACACCTTGGAATCTTG